>NC_039260.1:3509989-3602489 GCF_003368295.1 Carassius auratus | reverse complement strand
GACAGTCCGTTCCCAGATCCATTAGAGTAGGTGTGTGTGTAGTCTTCCTCAGAACCCTCCTCATCCTCCTCTTCATCACTGCGCTCATCGCCCTTCAGCTTAAGAGAATAAAAGAGAATTAATCTTGTACATTTAATCTGCTTTTTACAAACAAACACATTTACTTTTTTTATTGCTGTTTAATACGTGAAGAAAAGTCCAACCACTCATCAACTTTAGTAAAATCACTAAAATGCACATACTGCTTTTTTTTGTTATTTTATATGAAGAACAATGGATACTCACTTTGCCGAAAATAAACTTCTTGACCATGCGAAGAATCAAAGAAGCCCAGAACACGTGCAATAACAGCAGCACCACAAGCATGACGTTAAAGAAATAATAGCCGAAAAAGGGTTCGAACTGGTCCAGAGGATACACCCACGTACAGTGGATCAGCCTGTACACACACACACACACACACACACACACACACAATTTAACAAATGTAACCCTAAAATCTCCCACTGATTTACCTCTGTCACATAACTTACCAGAAAGGAAAAATGATGAGTCTGGTTACCATGAAGACCAGAGCGAACACCACAAAGATACTGTTGCAGGTCGTCTCCCATCCAGCATAGTTAAACATCTTAGCAGACTTAGAAAAACAGGAAAATGAAAACCTTTAACACAAAACATCTAAATTTGGGATGGGGATTACTAGAAAAAAATAATATCCTAGTATAAACACAATTACCTCCATACAGGTTTGTGACAATGGGAAGGTAAGTAACTGAATGATGACAGAATTATCATTTTTGGGTGAACTATCCTTCCCTTTAAAACATGTTTGACTCTTCTTTTACTGTTCATCTCTCTCTCACCTCGAGCAGGACATCGGATGTGTCGTGCACCAGCATGACCAGTGTGCCAATGCGGATATAGTTGGCACACCAGGAGAAGGACAGCAGTGTTAGTGTGGCCCAGTGATGGACCAACTGCTCTCTAAAGTCCTGCAAATTGACAGAGAGAAACAGAGCTCCATAAACATAGACATATCTCTCTTGATATGGCAACTTCATCAATTATTTCCAAATTTCTCCAAAGGCATATTTTTTTAATGAATGTAAAACATCCATTCATTGATTTATCCTGCATTAATTTTTGCTTGTTGACTGTTTTATGGCATTATTAGCAGTGCTACCTGCAGACTAGTTGAATTGAGACTTGTTTTTTTTTTTTTAGAAAAAATGAAATAATTATGATTGTTACCTTGCGTTTTACATCTGCAGCCACACTGAACAGTAAAGAACCATAAAAACTCATCTCAATGATGTAATACCAGTATTGAGATTCCAGCAGTGACTGTACACACACACACACACACACACACACACAAAACAAATATTTAAAAACCAACGCCATAAAAACAACATGCTTGCACAAACACAACCCTCCCAGAACAACATGCAAATTTTCTTGTTTTCACTTTACTACGTACAGTATATTCGTTTTTGCTTTTAAAATACTTTCTTTTTCTTTTTTTTAATGTTACATTTAACTTACTTGTTTGGGAAATCCTGCCCACACTTCCCGTAGATCATAAAACCATGGTTTCTGTGGCACAAAACAATACAATTCACAGTTTATTGATTTATTTTTAGAACCAAATAACACAAAATAATATAAACACAAAGTATTGCAGTCTGTGTTGAGGAGTTTTCAGTTTTCAGAGTTTTCAGTTGCATCGTTACGCCAGTAGGTGGCGTCAAGTGAGTGAATCTTTGAATCATTCGAATCACGGAATCAACCGATTCATTTAATAGGAATGAAACACTGCTCTGTGATACTGGACGATTGATTGAAACAGTTCACTGGTGAAGCAAAAATATTCAGACTTAACTGTCAATACTGTATCTAAAATGTAAGTTACTCAGCATGACCTTCTTGTTTACTGAAGACTGTTGTGTAAAAGCAATATCGTGGTGTGAATATCTTCACAGCTGTGGTAACCTGCACGTTTGCTCTTGTGAAATTGTTTAATTATAAGTTCTTCAAAACAACAAATTGATTTATGTGTTATTAAAAACCCAATTCTAATGAGTCCACCCCATAGACAAATTCTCTACGTACCTAAACCCTTGATATGGTGATATGGGATTACATGCCTAAATTTAATACGTTAGAATAGTGATAGTGATGCTTGTCTTAACAACAAGTTAATGTGTGTGTGTGTGTGTGTGTGTGTGTGTGTGCAGGGCCTGTTCATGCCTGTTGTTGTGCCCGTTTGTGGATCTTTCTATCAGGCTGGCGGAGTTCACAGGTGGGAAAATGTTACTAATTACCCCTCAGGCATTTCTCACAAACACACATGCTGATTTAAGGTCTCTCCTGAGAATCTTTGCATGTGCTGTAACCATAGACTGTATGGCTGTAACACACACTCACACACACACACACACACAGCTGTTTGGAGGTCATTAAGATGTCAGATGCAGCCTGAGGTTTGTATATACATAAAAAATCACTTACATCATGTAAAGCCAGCACTCCTCCGAAAGACGAACACAGATAAAAGGCAAACCGCCAACTACAAAGAGGAAATACTATTGTTAATAACAGACTTACATGTTTGGCAATGGTTAAAAGGTCAAATATGGCCAAATACAAATGAGTAAATCAAGAAAGATTGTTTAGTGTGTGTAAATATACCTGGCTTCTTTGAATTTCTTCAGTAGTCCTGGTCTGTCTTGGTTCCTCCGTCTGCGGAACCAGCGCTCCACCTGCCTTTCCGACCAGCCCAACTTTTTACACACACCTTTTATATTTGCCTAAGTACATGGCATACACAAATATTACTAAACACATAAACCTCAAATGTCAAAATGTACTGGCCCTACAAAACATCTGTTAATTTGTTGAAGACTACTTACTTATACAGTATAATGCATTACAAAGGTACACTGTAAAAATATTTTTTGAAATTGTAAATAAAACAAGAATTATTAAAGCATTTTTTACAACAAAATGTGTTTTCAGTTTTTAAGAAAGTAGTGTTTAATTCTGGGTGTTGTTTGCTATTCTTTCTAAATATTTGTGTTATTTCGATCAATTTCTTAGTGAGAATCATTTCAAAGCCATTTTTTTCAGTGTTTGTAATACCTTATGCATATTGTGAGACATTATATATTTTCATAAATAACTGAACTACTATTATAACAACACATTATAGTATGTGCATACACTCAACTTAACTCAACCTTTATTTATAAAACACTTTATTTATAATA
This sequence comes from Carassius auratus, assembly GCF_003368295.1. Lineage (NCBI taxonomy): Eukaryota > Metazoa > Chordata > Actinopteri > Cypriniformes > Cyprinidae > Carassius > Carassius auratus. The sequence continues at coordinate 3,599,217 of NC_039260.1, read as the reverse complement.
CACATGGTTCCAAATCCATTTTAAAACATAATCTTTCGTTTTAATAATAGGGTCAAAAACATGGCATACACAAATGTGGGGGAGTCGTGGCCTAATGGTTAGAGCGTCGGACTCCCAATCGAAGGGTTGTGGGTTCTAGTCTCGGGCCGGATGGAATTGTAGGTGGGGGGAGTGCATGAACAGCTCTCTCTCCACCTTCAATACCACGACTTAGGTGCCCTTGGGCAAGGCATCGAACCCCTAACTGCTCCCCGGACGCCGCAGCATAAATGGCTGCCCACTGCTCCGTGTGTGTGTGTGTGTGTGTGTGTGTTCACTGCTCTGTGTGTGTGCATTTTGGATGGGTTAAATGCAGATCACAAATTCTGAGTATGGGTCACCATACTTGGCATACTTTCACTTCACTTCACATGGCATATATTACTTGCTCATTATTCTTAATTGTGATTAAGAAAATCAGTCGTTCAGAAATGTTGTTTATTATTATTTTTATTATTATTGATTAAAATAAGCCTAAATGGACGTTAACAAAGATTAATATTTTGGACAAAATATGCTTAATTTCAAAACAAATTATATTTATAATTTTTTTTCTTTTTTCTATTTTTACTATTTTTACTTTTCTCTATTTCTTCTGATTAAATGCATTATATGAATGCATTAAAAAGGATGTTTCGGTTTTACCTGTGTTGGATGTTTAGAGTGTGTTTTATAGTATTTCTCCAGTACAGGGTTGTGTGACGCTCTCTTGTGAATTTTGTCTTTAACCCCAAGAGCCTTAGCGAGTGGCACCGCGATCAACCTGTTGAATGAGGGAGAGGCAGCGAGACAGAGTCACACCTTCATCTGCCGTTAACCAGAGACGTTCACTGCACTGCAGCAATTATGAGAACATATAATACATGGTGTTTTCACCAGACTTATTAATAAGCTTATGCAGCTTCCTTGACCAACTGGCTTTACCAGCTGAGCTCAGTTTTCATGATGAACAGCATGAATATACAAATTTCACCAGCACTATTCAGCAAAAACCAGCATGCAAATACATGCTAATGTAAGCTGGTCTATTCAATAACATTTGGCTTGTGTGTGTACCTTTCATAGAAAGCTCTTAAGCCTAGCAGCAGGACTGCTACAGGTAGAGTGATGTACAAATGGGACACACGGGCATAGACACGCCCCTCACTGTCCTGTAGGTCCGCCCATGTCACCGTCCTCGGCAACCACAGCCGATCCCACCAAAACCACTCACTAAGCATCGTCCTGTGAAAAACAATCAAACACAGCAACAGCATTTACATGCGTTAATTTAGCAGATGCTTTTATCCAAAGTACCTACTTTTAATATAGAAGAAGAAACAATGTAAAGCAATGTTTGTAAACAACAGAGTTGTGTGCCATTCAAATATCAAAGAGATCGCATTTCATGTTTCTCAATTTGAACTGGAAATGATGCAGAATTGGAATTCAAATTTGTCATTTAAATGTATTACATGCAAATAAACTCATGTAACTGTAATTTTAAACTAAAAAAAGCAAAGTTTGTCAAGACAGATTTTTAAAAGACTTTACAATCATGTAATTTGTAGGCCATACAGATAAAAAGAGATGGACATGAATAGAATATTTTTCCAGGCTATCATAGTGTTTTGCAGTAGCTCCTGTAATGGGATACGTACAAATGAACACAGGCCCCTGCTAAACTTTCTGTTTACTAATTTCTGTACCACTTCAGGACCTTAAGTTTAGTCCTTTAAAATCCAGAGGCTTTTAGCAACAAAGACTTGTTTAACAATGTCAGAAACATAAAGCGGCAAACTTTATTAATAAAAGATAATTGACATGCAAATACTGAAATCTACAATAGCATGCAGAAACTGATGGTGGAGAAAGAGTTCTAAACATGTTTGAACAGCTCTAAACAGAGCCAGTTATGAGTCTCACTGGGAGTATCCAACTGCAGTACGGATCTGGACTTATATAAAGTCCTTCAGACCCACTTTTAACAATAGTATATAATCAATCTTGTATTACACATAAGACAAAAGCAAAACACTGATTCAAGTAGTATTTTGTTAGAGCGAAAGCAGAGGAGCTCAAGTTGCTGCATGCATTCTTATAGTAAGTAGTGACTGTTTATTGCTACCATGAAAAACAGACATATAACCTCACAAAGATTGACTGAGAAACATATTTCAAACAGAAACAAATGCATCCATACCAGATTAGTCCTTTCCTTGTTTGTACACACTGTTCTCTATCCTCCTGTTTTCCTGCTTTCTCTGTTGTATTTAACACCTTTAACCACACACCTTTAAGTTGATCCTCCAGAGTTGTGCCCAGTTCTGATGAATCCACTAGGTAGCGAACTCTCTCTCTCTCTCTCTCTCTCTCTCTCTCTCTCTCTCTCTCTCTCTCTCACACACACACACACACACACACACACACACTTTCACTGCATACCTCAACCCCCCACAAAGAGCTCATTGAACTGCCTGTGTGTGTGCCTTGAAAGGGGGCCAGAGAACTGGATATGTGGGAGGGGCCACAGTCACCTCAGGTACAGTCAAAGAAAGGCAGAGTTAGAAGGACAGAGAGGACGTGAACCTTGAAATATTGCATGCCCTAAACAGGTTAATAACTCACTGGTTGAATAAGAGAAATGTTCTTTCTCTTTGTTATGGCTTTCTTACTTGGCAGTGTTTCAGTTCTTATTTACATTTACGCACCTGGCTAATGCTTTCATTCAAAAGGGTTTACAGGGCGGTCAAGCTTTAGGTTTGTTTTTTTATAAGTGTGTGCATTCCGTGAGATCCCAACCTGTGACCTTGGGGTTGTTCAGGTCATGTTCTACCAGCTGAATTACAGGAACACTGCTACGTGTTCTTGGTAACTTGTGAGTAATTTGGTATGAAAGCATCTACTTGAGCCAGAATATTATAGGAATGTTTACAGGATTTATGCTGGATCAGAATTTAGAACCAACTGAAAATTATACTACTGATTTATTATTATTATTATTATTATTATTTTTTTTTTTACAGGACTTCAACAAAACACATGTTTTAGAACACATACTGTTGTTTGGGTTTTTATTCTTAGCAGTCAGATAAAATGCCCATGCAATGGGATTTTTAAACTCCTACAGCGCCCCCTGTAGGATTCTTTATTGTACATTACCAAGACATAGTTTATGCCCAGTCTCAATGTTAAAGAATTTCTTTGGATCATAATTTGGAACCAATTTAAATAGATTCCAATGGAACTTAACCAAATTAACCAAACTGAAAATCCTACAGTATCCTTGCTCTCCAAATGGATATTGTGTAGTCATTATCCGAACATGTTGTACTACTAGATAGAGAAAGGACAATAGAAAAAAGGGAGATAAAGATAAGGAAATCCTACTACTCTTTAAATCCCTTTACATAATACACATATTATTCTACTGATAATCAATCATAATAGTGCTGTTAGCAACTAGATCTAGTTTTTCATTTCAATTGGTTTATGTTAAAGCTGGTTCCAAATTATGATCCAGTAGGAATCCATTCTTATAGGATTTCAACAACAGTAATGCTTTAGACACTTAAAAACATTGGGAATTTGATTCTTGAGAAAAAAAAGTCTTATTATATCCTGGTTTCTTTTGACATTTACATAAAATTTCCAACTAGGGGAAAGTCCTGTATATGGTAATACAGGATTGAGAAATGTTTACTTGAATTACGTGAATCAAAGGCTCCACCTGCACTTACTAGACTGTGCATGACTTGATTCTGAAAGTCCTTTGTCCTCAGTGTCTTTTGGTGTACAGTAGGTTTGCTGTCTCCATCTTGTGGTGGTCGAAAATACAGGATTTAGAGAATCAGTATACAGTAGAGATTCAAAGATGCATGATGCAATAAGCCCCTGGTGGCAGTTGTTGTAACTTCAACATTATGAGGGATAAAAGCACATTATTCCATTAACACAGGTTCAAAAGTAGCAGTGCATTCTGACAAACCATGCTATAACAAACAAATAAAATAAGACAAACTTCTTCTTTTCCACTTTTTAATATGAACGGTAGTCATATTTTTTCATTATAATATCAAAATATTGTCAGAGTTTCTCAAGACCTCTATAAATAACATGGACGTGAATGTTCTACTTGACTTCTGTTTGTAACTGTTCTTAGCTAATTGATCCCCAATGCGTATTATACACCTGCCATGCCATATAGACCTGAATACAAAGAGGCCAGTACCACATTGCAGCTAAATACAGCTGTCAACTCCAGTTGTTTTAATAGTTCACCCCAATATTTGAGTTTGTTTGTTACACAAGCTGTCATATGGCTTCAGAATATAGCATAAGAGTCGTCTGGTCTTCTTTTATGGTGCTTTTTGTCTTTTATAGAATTTGTAAAGTATAACTTGCCATTCACTTAATTACATCAAAGAGAGAAGCCTAGACACTCAACATCATTTCTTATATTGTGTTCCAGGGATGAAACAACCTAATATTGGCTTGAGCGACATCAGGGTGAGTAAATGATGTCATTATTTTCATTTTGGGTGGATTAATCCCTTAATCCTGTTCTGTACACACAGTTTGTTTATTAGTGACTACTAATGACGCATTAAAAATTGCCAGACACGAATACATCTCAGTACGCCATATTAGTTTGCGGAAAAATAAAAAAACGCCAAACAGGCTAAACTGTTGGCATGTATCTTTACAGCTGTGAGACATTAACTATTGCTTGTTTGGAGTTGTAGGATTGACACTTGTATTGCGTACACAAATGGAACGATAATTTAGCTATTTATTTCTGCAAATAAATGCATTTATAATTTCAAAAACTTGGCAGTGTGAACGTGGCCTGTATGCATTCTTACCTTTCGTCCCCTGTTAAAGTGACGTTTGGTAATTCCCTGAAAACCTCTTCATATTGAATACATCATGCTTTAGCTGTGCTAGCATAGTGCTAAATGAGATTATTTAAAATACTACACTGTATTTGCAATGTACAACGTAATTGGCTTTGAATCCATTTCAACATCACATTTCTATATCATGAGCGTGCTGCCAAGCTACGTGCTAACTTGCCATATGGATGAGACACTACAGATGTTGCCACCAAAGACAAATAGACAATTTCACAAACAAGTTGGCTCATTCTGAAAAGCTGACGTATTGTGTTAATAAGTTCACATTTAGTTATTATTCTGGTTAAGTACAAGTTAGCAAAACTCATGAAAGAACACATTACGAAATGAAAGTTCCACTTGCTGAGTAACAAATCGTATGGACTGCAAAGCCCTTTGGCCCATATTCTTAAGCCTCTCTCTTTTCTCACCTGTTCTGGTTCAAGATGTCAGGTTAATGAGATTTGGTGTGTGTATATATATCTGCGCATGTCTGTACAGGAGTTATATTTGAAAGAGAAAATGGCAAGTCACAGTATAAGACAATGTTTAAGAGTCATCGAGCCATGTCAAATGGCTCCAGAAGAATACCCAGAATGCACAAGTCTGCACTCGGTCCTCCAATAAAGTTGGTGATTCTGTGCAAAAGAAGTCCCCGTAGTTAACCAACCAAGTGAACCTCCACCAAGCCATCAACAATTGATCTACATGCAGAGTTAATGAAGATGCTCGTTCAGTCACCATTGAGAAGTCAAAGATGAGTTGTTGATGGCATGGTTTGCCTGGCACTGAGAATGGTGATCGGATGCAAGGTGCTGTAAAGGTGGAGTGTTGTTTCACACTTCATCTTGTCCCACTCTTATTGGAGTGTTACGTTTGAGATCACTGGGTGAGGGAGGGAGCTGTTGACTGAGGTGTGTGAAGGTGGTGGAGTGACTAGGTCTGCTCTTCATCTCTCCAGAAGTCTCTGTGCCTCTATACTTTGGAGGAAGAGTCTGGCATCGGCCTTTAACTTTCGAGCCTGGATCACGAGGTGGAAGCCCTTTCGTTGCGCTTCCCATCAGCTCTGGTTTGGAGGGAGGCCGTGGTAGTCCTGTTGACTGGCTGCTCACAAGCTCTGGTTTCGAAAGGCTGCTAGCAAGCTCCGTTCTGGATGGCGGGCGAGGGAGCGCTATTGAATGGCTGCTCATAAGCACTGAATCCAGTGAATCGGAGACAGACATTTGGCTTTTAAAGGGCTTGGTTTTAGATGGTCCTCTAGAGACCATTAGGGTGAGCTCACTAGTGGATGGAGGAACTTTCTGATCGAAATGTGTGAATGTTGTCGAGTGGCTAGGTCTGGTTACATGTGCTTCAGCTTCTGGTCCTCCGTGTCTTGGCGGAAGGGTTCGGCAACGGCTCTTAGCCCTGGAACTTGGATCTCGAGGTGGAGGTTCATTCGAGTTGAACTCTTGGTGTCGTGATAGTGAGCCGGTTTTGATTGAATGAATGTACTGGTTTGAACATGTTGTAGGTGTGGTGGGTGATGCAGCACGACGGGCTATCTTAGACAGGGACTCTGAAGTTGTATTGAGACTTTCACAGGTCGAAGGTTGAGGCCTGTCAGGCAGATAACTGGTGGATGCGATGGGTTCCTCTGCTGATTGTTCCTCAAGCTCTTCCTCCTCTCCACTGGTCACCTTTAGTTCTTTCAACTCTTCATATGACTGGCTTAGCATTACTCCACTGCAGACAGGCAGCTCCTCCAGTGATCCTAAATCATTGTTAGTAGTTGTCAATGTTTGTGACTGGGTGCATTGCTTGTCTGCCTCCTCTCTGAGCAGAACATCCATCAGGAGGGTTTTCTCTCTCTTCAACTGCTCCTTCAGAGAACGAGGCACGTCTGGGATCAACCATGCCACCAGCATACTGAGGAACATGGCCAAGTTCTACAACACAACAACATACAATCAAACATCCAGTCCTATTTTACAGGAAAATTCTGGGATAAATACAACTTAAGTTTTAAACAATTTGGATTTGTTTCTCATAAGAGCGCAAGAAAACCCTTTTACAATAATGCAAGGTAGAACATTCATTAAAACATATTAGCTTTTTGGGGGATTTTTCATCTAATGTTGAACATGTTAATTAATAAATATTTATATTTTTTCAAAAATGTGGTTTATTGTAGTTTGACCCATTTTTGTTATTTAGCATATTATTGTAAAAAAATCCATTAACAAAAATTATGTGCCATTTTAATAAAATAAATATAAGAAGATGGATTAAAATGTATGCATGTTAAATTAAGAAATATTGATTAATTTTAAAGGACAATTCCAAATGATTGAAATGAAAATTGTGATGGGTTTAAAACAGAATCATGCAGCATTATTTATTAATTTTATTAGTTAGCTTTATTTATGCTTGGCTATACAGCATTTATATTGATTTTTCATTAAGAATTTGCATAATACCTGTACATAATAGGTAGATCCAGTTCTGGTTAAGCATTTATTTATGTAAATACCATCGGTGGAATTTGTGCTATATGCATATGGATTTCTTAAATTAGCATGTTCATCTAATCTTTCAATCAGATTTAAGGTTAATAGGCCAGTGCTGCTTTTATCACTTAGGTGACAGTTCTTCCGGCATCCCCCGCCTTCACTTTATATCTAGTATTTCAGCTCTGTTTTAATCTCCTACTAGAAGTACAAAGGCTGGGAAATTAAAGCTTGAGCCCCCTCAATGTAGAAAGAAAGCTAAATCTGCTTGCCTTTATCACGCAAAGATTATATTGACATATGAAGTCATTAAAATGCTTTAGAGATATCTACATTACAACCCTTCTTTGTATCATTGCATGGATATCATGGCCTTGACTTTATTATTATTTTAATGGTAAAGAGAGGTTAAGTTGTATTTAACTTGCAGTGTTCATTGAACAACAAGGAAAGCAGTTTAACAAAGACTGACCTGGAAAAAAATGACAAAAGCCAGGCGTGCAGCCAGCACAGACCAGTACTGTTTAGAAAGCTGATAAGACTCAGGAGACCAAGGTGGATCTCGATAGTCTTTGTACCTGTGAAGACGAATTGTTGTGGAAAAAAAACAAATGGTATCAGATGAAATAGGTGAGCAGAGGTTATGATGCATGTGTGCCGTGTGCACCTGCAAATACGGAGTTGTCTGTCAAAGTCGGTGTCATGCGGAGCAGTGCCAGGTTTAAAGTTGCTTGTGTTGAAATAAGCCAGTGTGTGGTTGGTATAACCATGCATGGTGCCCATCTCACTGTACAAATACTGATACACCATCCGAGGAATGAACTCAGATGTAAAGGAGATCACAAAAGCCTTGGAGTAAAGAGACGGAAAGAAAAATCTTAAAATCTCTGCACACAATGAGATAAATCATATTAAACACAGCCAGCAACTACATAAGTAAAAATCTTAACACTCACATTTGTAATGACTGCAAACTTGCTGATTCCACTCAAGATGTTATACCATATGCCTGGGAGAGGGAAGAGAAATATGTGACAGTGTGAACTAGATTAAGAGTTATGTTAAGTGTAACCATGAGTAAGACTGTGCATATCTGCTGCAAAAATTCATACCAATCTCTTTAGCACTGACTGCATCAGGCCGGCGTATTTCAGTGACGAATTTTGCCGCATCTAGTCGGATTTCAATGACATTATTAAGCAGAGCAAAGACTGGTGCCAGCGGGAACGAGGCCACAAAGAGTGTGACAAATCCATACTGAATAACTGCAGACAAGCAAACACACACATACGCCAATGTCCTCAATCAAACCCAATTCTTCAAAGTCATCGCAGACATACTTAAACACCGTCGCTAAACCTCTTCAAAGGAAAAACTAATTATAGTTTGTATAGAGCAGATGTTGGCATTCAATTTGATATTTTTGATATTTCTTCACCAATCCACTAGTGTTTCCCATACGGTCGTTTGACTACAGTGAAGGATTACATACATTACATCCATCTCACCCTGGAGTTGGGGAAACAGAATCCAACAGATGGATTGCTCCCAAATATTTCTTATACTAGGAGGTTCTGGCTTAGTGGTAGAGCATTGTGTTAGCAGCGCAAAAGGTTGTGTGTTCAATTCCCAGGGAACACATACTGGTAAAAATGTATAGACTGAATGCATAAATCTGCTAAATGTAAATTAACGTCTCTCCATATTGGTTGGGAAACAGTTTCTGATAGCTGGATTGCTCACTGTTGGATTCTGTTTCCCCCATGTGTCTAATACAAGGAGGTTTGCTTAGCGAAATACATTAAGTAGTTGTTTTATGCAACAGCAGTGGCTCTAGGCAATCACAAATCTTATTAAAAAAAATATGCCAAAAAGCTTCTGGGGTATAAAGTCCATAAATCGGTGCTCTTTGTATGAAGGATTTCTAAATTCAACCAAAAACGAATCACTCCAAGGCGTATTTAAAAAAAAAAAATGAAAAAGACTTTATTCACATGACTTTAAAAGCCAGTAAAAGCAACACATAATAAAGACTGATGAAGGCTTGTTATCCACAGCGCGTCGATGCACTTGTGTGTTGCTTTTAATGTAAAGCCATGTCAATAAAGGCTTTTTTCACTATAATTTTGAGTGCCTTGGAGTGATTCGTTTTTTTGCACAAACCTTATAAGTTGTGCAACATTTTTCATAGTGTGGTAGAAAATTGATTTGTGATGGTCTGAACATATGAATTAACAGTCATTTATAAAAATTAAATCATTTATTTTTACAGAACATTTGCACTGGTGTGAATGACTTTATTTGAAATGTGCATACTTATAAAAAAAATGTAAATGTAATTTAATAAGAACCAGATCTTGCTTTCAAGTTCGATAATTTCTCAACATAATTTAGACACAACACAGCTTCGTAGCTAACTAGTTGTCCAGGTAGAGTGCAAAGCCTAAAATTAATTATGATTGGTCAGTAGCAGCCAGAGAAGAAGTACATCATGGTGATGTCAAATGCCTTAAAATTATATTGTATGTTATTTCATTATTACAGTTATTAAAGCCAACTTTAAACAGCATTCACATTGTCCTTTCGAAATTCAATGGAGCAAATCATACATTTTGAAGAAATCTTTGGAAGAAAAAACACTGATGAATCAATGAAAATAAGACCAGGAATGTATAATAATAATAATTCAATAAAATAAAATAATAATTAATAATGTATATAAAATCGATTTATAATTGACTATAAAGAGCAACTCAAAAAAAACAAAAAAAAACATTTGTCAAGCCACAACACTATCATTACAGTAAAATAAGGTTTTCAGGTTGCTACAAAGCATAACTAATTGTGTTTTGGGGGTTGTAAGGTACTTAAAAACAAGTAGCACAATGAAAGTGATGCACCAAACGTTGCAAAAATTTGAGCATGTGGTATTCACCCATCTCCATGTACTCTGGGCTCAATCCCTCATATGGCTCCAGATCATAGTCCAAATCCCAGCGCTGTGGTTCTCGTTTAGAATCTTTGTCTTCCTCTTCTGCCGATCCATCTTTCTCCTCCTTATATGTGCGATACATCTTCTTCAGCTTCCTGTAGTGTCAACAGATTTGGCCGTGTTATTTTAAACATCTCTTCCATCACTCAATGTGCACTGTGTTGGTAATGTTAAACAGTGTGGAGAATTAAAATGTAATTTAACAAGAGAGTTAGGGGCTTCCTCTAATAGACTGGGGGTACATTGCAGAATCAAAGAAAATTAGCAGAGGGACCACGGGGAAGACTTTGGATGTGTGTATGTGTATGCAAAACACTTACGGAATGGCAATTTCAAACACATTATTCTGAATGAGCTGCTTTCCCAACATAATGATTCCCAGCTGAATACACACTTCAATAAGACAACCACCTGGAGAACACTAGACCAAAAACACATGTACATGCAAACTGTTAGTTGCACTATGCTAAAACACTGCAGACAAACATATTAGCATTTTAATAATTACCTCTTCCATGCGGAAATCCTTAAAGACATAAACATAGTCACCTGGACGACCGGCAAACCTAAATTACCACAGTTATGAGAGATATTTAACAAAAATGTCAATTGGATTAAACAATGTAACCCAAAAATTCAGCATTTTGGTGCTTAGACTCTAAAAAGCATATTACACAGGGACACACTATATTGTTAACATATAAGTGTACTGTTCAGCAACACAACACATATAACACACAGACAACACAAAACAGGTACTTATAGAACTGTAATTTGCATATTGAAATTTAGACATGAAATCGTAAAAAGTAATACATTAATAAAACGTAAAAAAAAAAATCAATTGCAAAAAATGTGTATAAAAAATGCATTCTTTCATTTGTACAACATAGGGCTTGTATAAAATAATTATATAAAAGAGTATATTGCATGAGTAATATATATATATATATACACCTTACAATAAAAACCCAGTAATTAACGTTAGTTAATTCATTAACTAACAATGAGCAATACTTTTGTTACAGTATTCATTAATGTTAATAATACTGTTTTTTACTAGTTAAGTCCATTGAATAATATTAACAAATACTTTTTTTCAGTTGTAAATGCAACTGACTGATTTCTTTAATATATTATGTATATGTTGAAATACACATGAACTTAGATTACTAAATGAGGTAACACTTTATTTTAAGGTGTCCTTTCTACAGTGTAATTATATGTTTAAGTACTGAGTAATATGAATTAACTACATGTACTTACTGCATGGTTAGGGTTAGGATATGGGTTGACTGCATGTAATTATGCATAATGTATTGTTATTATAATAGTAAGTATATGTAACATGTAACAAGGACACCTTAAAATAAAGTGTTACCCTAAGTTATTTTACATTGTTGGTTCATGTTTTACAAATGGAATCTTATTGTAATATTTTAACAATATTTTTGTTTATTTTAGGTTAAGATATTTGTGCCCTCTCTCTCTCTCTCTCCCTCTCTGTATATATATATATATATATATATGTAAATAAATAAGTGTTTTTATGAAACAAAAGGTCACTGCAAAGTTATATATATATATATATATATATATATATATATAGAGAGAGAGAGAGAGAGAGAGAGAGAGATAGATAGATAGATAGATAGATAGATAGATAGATAGATGATAGATAGATAGATAGATAGATAGATAGATAGATAGATAGATAGATAGATAACATTCTCTACAATGGACTACACAGGACAGACACACAACACTACACTACAGTATACAGTAAAGACACTAGTGTAGACACAACGCAACATACAAACACAATACTACAGTAAGCACACGACTACACTGCAACAAACTGGACACGAAAAACAACAACAAACTACATTATCATAATCCAATTATCATTGGCAACAGAACGTCACATTAGTTTGGTTGAGATGCCAATTTACCTGCCCTTAAAGAAGGCCACATAGAAGACAGGTGCGAATGCATTCATGCTCTTCAGTAAAAAAGCTTTCAAGATTACATGCTCCTCAAATGTTGATTCAGTCTTTGGAATCTCTGCAAGTATGACATCAACATCATATTCATAATAATCATCGGTAATGCATGATCTTTTCTTCGTCAGAGTCACACTTTTATCAAGAAAACAAAAACATTGAATCTTTTCTCATGTAAACACGCACACACACACACACACACACACCAAGCTCTGTAATCCAGGCCGCTATAGCGCCGTAGATCTCATCCAGCACCAGAACCACCAGCAAGTTGATGATGACAGCGGTGGTTGTCACGGTTACACGCACATTAGCCTTGGCCTCGTGATCAGGGTTCATTGACATAACAGCAAACACAATGATGCGGTAGAGAATCACACCAGATACAGCAGAGAACGTGACCCCAACCTGACAAAACAGATAAATGTGAATTTGTACTGTATAAACTATGCAACAAATGCTGTTATGGGGAAAGGTGCCTACCATAAGGAGGATAGAGGATATGTTGATGCAGTATCCTGGCAGCCTGTCTGTCCATGACAAAGACTCTGAGGCAAGCTACAAGAACAACAGGATGTTACTTCATACTCACCATATCAGCTGTGAATACACTAGCTACTGGAGTACCACAATCACATTTTGCCTGATACTGACAAGCAGTGATTAGGCTGATTTTGAGCTATTAGATCTGTGCATTAAAGTAGGACTTAATATATAGGCCGACTGTCACATTAATATTAATCGAACAATAAAAGAAACAAAGGAATAACTCAATGCTTTTGATTGAACTTTACGTTTTTTTCATTTGTATTGAATACAATGAAGTGATTTTTACATTTGATTAGTCTATTTGTTTTTCTTGAATGCTTCTTCATTGCAAAAAAAAAAAATGTTTTTAAGGTAAGTGTTTGCAAACAATGCATTTTAGCTTTTGATTATTAATATAGTGGTTATTATCAATAAAATAATTGGAGGACCTGTGTACTGTGTAGCTCAGTAATTTTTTTTTCTGATTCCAACAAGTCATAAATCAATTTGCAGGTTAAAATAAAATGAAATAATAATACAAGTAACTTGTTTTTTTTAATTTGCTCAATTTGACTCATTTTGCCAGCACAGGTCACATTTTTATAGTATGGCAATAACCAATATGTTGTCCCATACTATAAAAAGTACTATACAAAGAAAAATATTTAGTCAGTTAAACAGAACATGAACAGTGTTTACACTAATATCTATTCTAGAATTTTTACATGCTTCAGGTCAATCTGTGCATATACATACGTTATATAATGTTATATATGTACATTATGTACAGTCGAAATATGATGCTTTTGGGAATTTATGTAAAGAAATGAATCAAATAAAATATGAAAAAAAGAAAGAATAAAGGTATGTTCATGCCAAAAAAAAAAAAACTATAAAGATAACTATATTAGTGTCCACATCAACGTTTGATACGGTTTGCTTATTATTAGCGTGCTGCAGTTTTGTCATCTGTAGCTTTAAATTCTCAAGCTGTTTAAAGCAGGATGGATTCTGATTGGTTGTCAATGTTTTTATTGTAAAATTTAATGTTAAAAAAGCACCACATAATAAATTTTTTATCTATTTTTTATCTATTAATTTTCTTTACCTATACCTAAAAAAATGACATATTTAAAAAATATGCTAATATTGACCATTACCAGTTTGGCTTGGCCTCCAGTTATTCAGTTAAATAAAACTTAACACTGTTAAATGTTACTTTACAAAATCTACGGCTTTGTGCATCATAACAGGAAACAGTTTTGGACTTGCAATGAACTAATCATTGAAACTAAGTAGGGCTGATTTGATTGAAGTGCTAAAGTTAATGCACACATTCAACCCTCCCCCAGACGCACACTCATCAAATCTGAATTAAACACTACATTCTCTCAGGTACACACACATACACACTGAACATGTGTCTTTGATTAGAGGAAGGACACCACTCTAACTTGCGTGTTTTAATCCCGCTCTGACTCTAATCCTGAATAATCTAGTGTGGAATACCCAGAGAGGTAATCTGCTTTGAGTGCCGTGTGTAGTAAGTGTGTATGCTACAGATAGTGTTTGAGCGCATACGTGTGTTGTGTGTACGCACCGCAGGCCTGACACTGCGTACAAGGGCACAATGACAGTAACAAAAATCTGCAAAATCACATCAAGTGAAATTGCGACCAAACTGCTCATTTCAAAGGGAAAAAGCGCCAGCATTATCCACCGGTCTGAGTAATTAATTATCAAATTAATTCAATTGTCAGAAAGACTGAGAAGAAAAAGATGAGAGTGCTAATGCGGGGTGTGATAAGAAGAAAGACGGATATGAGCCGGGTGGGCAGGAGGGGTCCGACGGAGGTCAGGGCGGTGACCACTCTGTGATTGACAGCTGAGAACTAACTGCATTATCCCTGAAACCCCGCCTCTTCTTGTTAAGTTGATTAGCTTGCTCTCTCCTAGACAGACACACAGTAAACTCCCAAATTATCTCCCCCCTCCTCACCGGCGACTGCCCTCCTTTAGCAGACAGTAGCTTCTCTCTTCCTTTGTCATCCGTTCCTGCGTCCGGCTGGAACACAGAGCAGAGATTAAAAGCACTGCACACACACACTTCAATCTACCTGGAAAAATCTGCGTGCTATTCCAGGTATTTCAGCTCAGTGCAATTTTAAGCAATAATTACATTTGAAGTGAAAATTAAGACTTCACCATCATATCCTGAATTGATAATAGTGAATAAAAAGAACACATATATTTATTAAACAAAATATATAATTAAAATATGTATTTATTGGAATATCTGTCATACTTTTCTTTTTAGTAAACGTAATTTATATTATTTAAAAAATCATAATATGAATTTAATAAGAAATGAATAAAATTCAACTGGATGAGTTAAAGTTCCAAAAATGTGTAGTTCCAAAATGTTCAATAATAATAAAAAATTTATGTAATTATTACACATTTCAAAGATTTTATACAAATTATTAAATTAAAGTAACATTTCATTTCATGAGTTCCTTCAAATAAAATTAAATACATCCCTTCAGAAATTTTGCAAGAGCATTGTTTTAAGTTATCGTTAATGTTACTGCATATTCTGATATTTTTGAAAAATCAGATCTAATATGTGCATGATATCAGGGACTTGTTATTTCCAAAGTTTAAAAAATCATATAAATTATTCAAATTAAGGCAAGAAGACATGATATTATATGATTATTTTTATATATATTTGCTCTAAAATAGTTTTTTATAATTGCAATTGTTATTCTTTTTGGATTAAAATATATTTTTACAATTATAATTATTACTCTTTGTAAGTACAATCTTTATAAACTTACTATTATTCAGTAATCACAAACATTTGAAAATGTTATGGAGAATTATGGAAATTCATTCAAAACATAAGAAGCTAATAGTTTTGTACGTAATGTTTCAGTTTACCTCTTCCTTCTTCTTATTCTTTGCCTTCTTCTCTTGTTTCTTAAGAAGAAAGTCCTCATATGCTGGTCGTAGCTCATTCTGTGATACAAACACACACACACACACACACACACACACACACATCAAGCTCAGTGATCAAGGACTCCAAAGATGTCAAAAAGCAGCAAATCCCACATCAGTTCCTTAGACATGCATAAGCAAGTCTCCATAGAAACAGGATCCACAAACACATGCACAAATAGAAATAATTATCTTGTTCCACATTAAATCATTTTCTTGTCTGGAGGCAAAGACGCTAGTATAATACAAAACTGCAAGTTCATTAAAAAGCACGTAACCCACAGGGCTTTTCTGGCTTACACGTTTCTTTAGTAGACTCTATCTGCCAGACCAATATCCTCTATAAGAGTGCTGTATAGTTCGTTGAATGCTTAAGATGATATATTTATGACACAAAGTGTGTTTCAGCCAGACAGGTAGCATTTACAACTTCACAAATAAGGTTGTGAGAATCTGTTAAGAACACTGGTCAGGATTATGGCATCGAGGTTAATGGTGTAAAATCACGGTAAAGGATTCTTTGACACACAGGTTACTACAATGTTAATCCAATATAAATCTCCCCTCTTCCTATGAATTCAGGGTTGATTCATCAAACAGCATCACCATACACGCCGATGCAAAATTGACCCTCCTGCTGCGCAGAAAAAGGCAAAGGGAGATGGAGCAATGATGAGGGTGGGGGAAGTGTGAGGGATGCGGAGAGAAATATGGTGTGCCTTTGAGCGTGTCGGGAATCATATAGAAACAGAGATTGAGAAAGAGAGCAGGAGATAGGTTTACCTCAGCCCTTTCCTATCGGTGAGCATGAAAGCAAAGAAAACATAGCATTAGACACAGGTTTGCACTATTAAACATGGTGCAATTGAAGTTCATTATCGTTCACATTAGCATGTAGCTCATGATCTCCATGGCATTCTGTTGAGAGCGCAGACCTTCATCCACTCAGCTCAATGCTTTAAGCAGAACACAATCTCATTACTCACACATGTCCTTTCACACTCACACACACACACACACCATCGTCTCCCACCACACGTTTAGATTGAATCAGCTCCCAGGTGAACGGTTCAAACCCTCAAGAACAATGAAGTCTTGAATTTTCACTAGAGAGAACTAGCTATTATTTTGGATTATGTTTAGCAATGCTTTATGAACTGCGTTGCTGCGAGTTTGTTCTGATGCTCATAGGTGAGATTCTGAAGTGGTTTTTAAGAAGGCAGCTATATTGGAGGTTATGTATAACAATCATTATATTACAGTTAGGAAGTCATGCTAGATAGAGGTGCATCGAGGTTGACCTATATGCTTATTTTACTTTTTTTTTCAGCAAGGATGCATTAAATCAATCAACAAAGAGAGTTCTATTGCAAAACAATTCTATTAATTAGAAATAATAATTGCTGTTTAAAAAAAAAAAACGTTTTATTCATCAAAGAATCCCGAAAAATGTATGCATGCATTAAATCAGTGTATTAGAATGATTTCTGAAGGATCAGGCTGGAGTAATGATGTTAAAAACTCAGCTTTTCATCACAGGAATAAATTATATTTTAAAATATATTCAAATAGAAAATAGTTGTTTTAAATTGTAGTAATATTTGACGATATTGACACGTTTGATGAGGTTTTTGTCCAATCCACTGTTCTGTGCAATGAGACAATGAGAATGTCCCCTTTTACACAGACTGCAACCAACTAGCAAGTAACAAATCTTTGCTCATGGCTGTGCCTTATTTATATATATGTAAAATTAGGATTATTAGGATAGAACAATATTTGGCCGAGATACAACTATTTGAAAATCTGAAATTTGAGGGTGCAAAAAAATCTAAATACTGAGAAAATCTTCTTTAAAGTTGTCCAAATGAAGTTCTTAGCAATGCCTATTTATAATCAAAAATTAAGTTTTGATATATTTACGGTAGGAAATTTACAAAATACCTTAATGGAACATGATCTTTACTTAATATCCTAATGATTTCTGGCATAAAAGAAAAATCGATAATTTTTTTTTGGCTATTGCTACAAATATACTGACTTAAGACTGGTTTTGTGGTCTAGGGTCACATATATATATATATATATACATATGACCCTTTATATATAAATTTACATATATATGTTGTGCTGTCCAAACTCCTGTTTTTTAAAATCAGAATTCTACTCAGAGAGCAGAATTTTTTAAATGATGCAGTCAGCAATTTAACATCTTTGAAAGTCTGATTTTAGGGCTGCCGCTATTTGATGATGAATATTGGAAGTGTTCTGCGACTTCAAACATGTTTCTGGTATTCTGAAATGCTTGGGACTTTTCTCACCTCATCGTCTTCCATGCCTGTCAGATCCCAGCTGTGCTGTAAACATCGCTGCCTCCTCTTCCAGTGTTCTAGAAACACTGCCGCTAAACACACACACAAACACACACAATTATCACAACACTATATATTCCTCTTTACACCACCTTATTTCTTCTCAATATATCATAAATGTACAGTAATCACATAGTTTTTCATCAAATGCACATATTCATACAGCTCATACCCCAAAGGGACATAAAGATGGCGAAGCCCACGGTGGCGTGGTTATCAAACAGATAGCTGGTCCGCGCCGTACTGCAGATACTGCTCAGCTGCCAGTAATCACACACACGATCACATAGAGGACACATGGTGAAATTAAGACGCTCATCACACATCTCTTGACTGAAAGAGAGGGAGAAATTCATTACTGATTATATCACAAACATTCACTGCCAAAAACATTTATTTTCTTTGAAAAAGAAAAAAAACATAAAAACTCATAAAACATCCCTGGAAAATGGGAAATTAGCTTAATAAACACACAAAATAAAGTTTTAATGAAAATATGTGCGGGTCATATTCAGGATTAGGGCACAGAAAAATATTTGTTTGTTAAAAAACATCAGAAGTTAAGGCAAAGACCTCATCGTGATAGAAAAGCAAACGTGAATGTGTTTACCTGGGCACATTGGTGTCTACGGTGAAGCAGCCGTACAGGAATACCGCGACTCCTAAAGCCGAGGCTGGAATCAGCAGCTGTGTGTACACTCCCAACCAGGCAAAATACAGGCCAATCTTCTCTCCAAAGTACTTCCTTTAGAATACAGGTTAACGGGTTACAGAACTGTTATGAATTTGACAAGGTAAACCACCTCTGAACACCAGCACATTCAAAAAAACAATGACTGCACAGAATATGAACCTTACTATTGAAACTGAATGCCATTCACAAGTTTTTCACATGCTCCAACACTTGTATATTAATTTATTCAAATATTTTGGCTATTTTGGTTATGATTGCAGCAGCTACAGTCTGTTCCAGAGCTTTTCCTCATAATCAGCTCAGAATATTTCAGTTTGCAGACTCCATGTGCGCCAAAAGATAAGTATACGTTTACTAAATAGTCTTAGTATTGTACTGTCAAAGACATACTGTCTGCTATTCTCAGCATGCAAGCTGTACAGTGGGCATGTTTTTAATATTCATGATGTCCAGGCGGGCATATTAAATTCACCAGATGCAAAGCATCTTCTTTTAATCAAAAAAAGCTGAATTGTAGCACATTGCAGGTCATTTTTTCAGGTGCTTTGTGACCGGCCAGCCAGGTGAAATCTTGAAAATGAAAAGAGACACATCGCTCCTCAACGAGCCACGCGATTTAAAGTAGAACTATTTACAGCAGGCCACAAAAATAAACACACACACACATCTGACAGTTCTCAGAAAAGAGAACCAGTTAATAACCATCAGTGTGCTGAATTGCATCTTTCACAGAACCAGATGGTAGGGATGAACATCGTGTCTGATACCTTATAAGGTCCATTGGCTGATATTTGCAGCAAGCACCATAATTGGCCCATTCCTCATGCAGCATCTGTAATACAACCAAATATGACTCATTACTAGGGATATAACGATATCAAAATCTGATGATACGATAATGTTGCGATATGAAGTCCACGATACGGTATTTATTGCATAATTTAAAATAAAATGAAGAATTGGGGGAAAAATAAAATTTTGTACATTTTAAAGTTAAGCTATTCTATCTAATGTTGAGAGTTCAACATTAGAGGCTGCAACCCATGTTCTTAATTAAGAAACTTAAATTAGAAAAAAGTCAATGAATTGTCTTGTACTTGAACTTTAAAGGAGACTCAACCCTCTTTTTATTCAATATACTGTCTCAGTCTAAATTACATTCACACTGGTGTTTTAGGAAGCCAAACAAATTACAATATAATAATAATAATAATAATAATAACATTAATAGCCATATATTGTAAAACAGTTGCACTGTAAAATAAATTAAAATGTATATTTCATAGGTATATTATTTTTGCTTTACACTACAGTAGGGAAAATACAATACTTCTTTCCTTCTTTCTACACTTGAAAGAAATATTTTGAATTTGGACTTCATTTAAACCGCTAGCTGTCAGCAATTCATATTGGACTTTTAAGCTTTTATTTTGGTTGAAATGGCAGTAGAGCTTTTATTTTGAAGGAAATTATTGTTATTGATTGCAATATTTCGATATTGATAATATCGTTGCATCCCTACACATTACAAATCCTTTCCATCTTCTTAGAGATGACACACACGAGTATATCTTACAGTAATAAAAAAGCTTATTATCATTTTATCATAAATGTCACCGTGTGACAGGACTCACCTGTCTGTCGTTGCGATTCTCTTTATCTTCTGAGCTGTCAAAGTCTCCCTGCAGCAATGACAACACACACAGAGCTCTACCCAAACCACATTACATATTAACACTTAACTAACAGGCGAATTATAAATCAGCTCTATTAATCTGGGTGCAATGCAAAACTTACATCATGCAGAGGGAAGGCAGAATCATAAACCCCTTTAGCTAGCAGTGATGAAATACCTTGAGGCAGAAAAGAGATGTCAAATTGACAGTTTGACAATCCAATTTAAAAGTGTATGGTATGTGCAGAATTGCCATCTCAAGGAACATACCCATAGTTTGACAGGTCTTTGTGCAGGCGGTGCGCCTCAGAATTTCATAAACCTATGCAAAAGTGTGTTCGCAGCACAATAATACATTAAAAAAGCAGTCATAAATTAACACAATAATAGCACACGCAAACATTAACATTTCATCTATTACTATCTGGGCACTATTTCAATATAATGAATGTGGACTCCAAAATTACTAAAAAGCACCATGAAGTGTCATAAAAATGGCTCAATATGAAATGTGCACTTAGTCATAAGATATATATTGAAAATTACCATTTGCATCAAATTTTCTCCTTTTGTGTTCCACAGCAAAATTAACCATTAGACCAACATAATTGTAATTTCTGGATGAACTGTCACTTTAAATCTGTTCTAATGTGTCCAGATGTGTATAATCGTCTTGTTTCGTTATTACTGATACTTACAATTCGACCTCGTATTGCATTGCTGAACAAGCTGTTTTTTCGACTTTATATCAAATCTGCAAAATAAAAGACAACCAGTTAGGCCAACATATGGGCTTGCTATTTGTAAATGCTCTTTTATGACACTCTGGCTGTCTGCGAATGCTGGCACTCACAGGTGTAGCTTGTCTCTGCTGAACGGTTGGGATAGCACCCGTATGCGTGGGTTTTGGGGCTCTGGTACGCCTGGCTGGAATGGCTGATTGATCTTCGCCCAAAACGAGCTTATTACACCCATGAGCCCCGTCTTCTCTTTCAGCTGATATGTCTGGAGGAAGAACAACCAGAACAGAACTGAAATTAAACAGAGGTTAATCCATTTATATCGAGACGAGACACACTAGAAGTCAGGGTCAGACGATTTAACACCACATGTGTGGAATGGAAATATATCTTGTTCTGCGGGCAAACAAAGCACATGGGATGTGGGTCCATATGTCTCAACAGCTAATCCACCATCATCAGATTATATCATTCAGAACAACTCACCACCTCAACCAATAAATCATTCTTTCAGGATGTCACTCTAAGCCAAATTTAAATGTATGGGAAAATGTGACGTTAACAATCATCTTAGTATGCAGCGTATGACAAATGCCTCTTGCAGGAATTTGAAAACATTTTACAAGTAATCGGCTTGTTGACCGTGTAATCAGATCGCTTTTTTTCCTCTGCAGTGTTCAGACTTTGAGAATTGACTTTTGGCATTACAACTGCCCTTAGACTACACCAACCCAGAGCACTTACAAAGATCATCATGGAGCCAAAGCGCTTAACACCAAAAACATGACACTCTTGGGCTGTGCCAGTGTCCACAGTGACTGCTGAGTCTCTGAACAGCTTGGATTGACACATTGGGCTCTCATTTGAACAGAACTGTTTCTAATCATTGGCATTTGTTTATTTGTCAGTGCAGTCTGTACCAGTACAACACTTGAGGAAAATGTCAGGTCATACTTATTATACATACGTGTATATAAAATATATAATGTTTTAGTCTTTCAGATTTGCTTTTATGGTTATTGAATGGTGTTAACCTTCACAGTCACTAATACTGGTCTAAATATTGGTCTAGAAAGAACACTGCATATTTTAGAATAGAAGGAAAAAAATGACTTTTATAATTTGAGACAAAATATAAAATAGGTCTGTGAGGCGTAATGAGCTGATAAATTAGTAGGAATCTATTCATTCAGTCAATTCAATTTATATCAATAAATGGGTGAAAATATACATGATTTGTTTTTAAACAAGTCTCTTATGCTCACCTATGCTACATTTATAAAATAATTGTAAAATGTTACTACAATTTAAAATAACCAATAACAAAATATATTTCAAAATGTAATTTATTCTTTTGATGCAAACACTGAATTTGCAGCATTATGACCCCAGTCTTCAGTGTCACATGATCCTTTGGATATCATTCTAAAATGCTGATTTGCTGCTCAAGAAACATTTCTGATTATTATCAATAATGAAAATAGTTGTGTTGCTTAATATATTTGTGCAAACCGTGCCACTTTTAAAAAAAGATTATTTGATGAATAGAAAGATCAAAATAATTTAATAGAAATAGAAGCATTCAAATGTCTTTACCATCACTTTGGTCAATTTAATGCATCTTTGCTGAATACAAGTATTAATTTAAAAAAGAAAAAGTTGACTGTTGATTTTAATGGAAGCATTTTGGTTTTAATACACTAGCAACACAAGGTTGTAGGTTTGATTCTCAGAAAACACATATAACATATCTTATTAAAGATTCTGACGAATGCATGCAAGTAAACTGTGTATATTTGTTTCTATGGTGTTGTTAAACAGAGTAAACGGTAAACGGAATCAGAACATGATGCAGACCAGACTCAAACCTAGGTCCCTGGGAGCTTTATGAGCCTCACAGATCACTCACCACATCAGTGCTCTGACACATCTTTATATTTTATTCTCAAATGGCAACCTTTTCATGTTTCTTTTTCCCTTTTATAGTAACTCACCTTTTTAGTCGGCACTCTGATCTTAAGAAGTTCTGCCTCACGACTGAGAACGGACCAGGGAACATGGAGACGGGTAAACCGGACCGTTCTCATCTTGAAAGAGAATTGGAGAAAAAAGACAAGAAAATTAGTTTGAAGAGTAAAAGCGCCATTGAATAAAGCAGTCAATTTTGTTTGCAGGATGCAACTGAAAATTTGGTTCAAGATAAGGTGATTGGTGCACACTCACACACACACACACACACACAGAGAGAGAGAGAGAGAGAGAGAGAGAGAGAGTTTAAGAAGCAGCTGTTACTAAAATGGTCTAATTCAGCGTGGATGAATGACACACACACAAACACATCAAACACAAACACCTCTGGCAATGAGGATCAACCATAATCTGCCTTTAGGCTAGAGACAGCGGCACTCAAATTTAATCCACACACCCCCAACAATCAAACGCACACCCACTTCACAGCTTCCACTCAGGATTTCACTCTCACCAGTCAAACTTTATGCTAAAATAAACCCTGGGGCCAATTTCAGATCTGTATAGACATCGGACATAGGAACAATGCCTTTGCACCTTAGAATTAATTTACTATTATAACTAGTTATGCAATATCAAAAAACACTTACAAAATTATTTGGAAATACACAACAGTGTATTAATTTATGCAGTTAATTAAAAACACTGAATTTAAGCATATGTTTTCATTGCATTCATTGCATTATTATTATCAAGTAAGCAAAAACTTAAAATAATGGTCCTAAAAATAGGCTTTATTTTCTTTATTCAAGATATAATTTCTTTTAGGTTGAAATATCTAGTTGTTTCTTAATGCATAAGCATGTAGTTTATTTTAAGGTATACTCAATCCTGCATAATAATAGGAACTCTATTTGGATTCACAAGGGTATTGCTTGAGTATAAGCTTTTTTTTGTGGAAAAAAGCTGCATGAGTCAACCAATCTACTCCTATTCAGAAATACTAAGCTCTCCCTGCTTCAACTTGGGAAAATCCATGATGCAGGGGGAACCGATCATCCCTTGTGACAACCTCAGTTGCATCTGTCGCAAATATATCGCTGGGGCCACCACTGCAGCATTGCAGGAAAGCAAAGAAATGCTTTTTGGCATCTGTTAACAAGTATTAAAATATGCTGCATTGCTTAAAAATAAAAAATAGCTCCCCCTTCAAAAAAGATAGACTTTTCTTGGTGTGGGAGGGTTTGGGCTTTTTCTAAACTGGGTCTCCAATTCTTAAGTTCCAAGGTCACCTTGGGAATCTCTTGACTGTGTTTATTCTGTTAGTATTAAACTCAAAACTGAGCTCATCCCTGATTATTCATGGCTCAACACATGAGACAATGATACATTCATGTGTTTGCCAGAAAAATGATATAGAGATATGCATGGTCGAATGTTCAGAATATACTATGCTACTCAGACTCATTTTGTAATATGCATTTTTGGCTTATTTTAAGCACCATTTTCATTATCTGATTAGACTGATTGAATTAAGGACTTTTACAAAAAATGGATTTTGGCATTACAATGGATTTAAATAAATGCAAAACAACCCCTTTTATTTTCCAAAAATGGTAACTGTGTCAACAACACATGTGAAATTACACACACAACTGTTCAAATGTTTTGGGTCAGTAATTTAGTTATTATTTAAAAAAAAAAATTATTTTATTCAGCAACAATGCATTACATTTATCAAAAGTGACAGTATGACGTATAGTGTAATAATGCAAAGTCTATTTGAAATAAATGACATTCTTTTAAATCAAAGAATCCTGAAAAAAAATTATCATGTTTTTCACAACAACAACAACAACAAAACTTTCTTGAGCAGCAAATCAGTATATTAGTATGATTTCTGAAGGATCATGTGACATCAGTGAATAAATGATATTAAAAAGTATATAAAAAATAGAAAACATTTATTGAAAATTGTAATCATATTTATTTTTACTGTATTTTTGATTAAATAAATGCAGACTTGGTAAGCATAAGAGAGTTTCAAAAAGATTTAAACAATTTTGAATGGTAGTGTATAGATATAAGCAGATCATATGACAATTTACAGTTTAAAATGCTGCATAATGCATTGTTTCTTACATATTTAAGAACTAAAAATAGTAGGCAGTACAGTACTTAGTTGGCTAACATTTTAGCAATCGGAACATAACTATGCACACATCAACACAAACCTCTTTGTCATGTTCAATCTCCAAGCCTTCCTCCTGAAGTCCTCTTTCAAATTCCTCCCTTATTTTATCCTGCAGTTTGTTGGCGGGTTCCATTGCAAGCCCCGCCTCCAGGACTGCCTCCAAAATATCGCCCTTCGTACTCCTGCGTGAAGGGGTGGGGCTTTGAGATGGCACGTTGCCGTTAGAGACAACAGAGTGGCGGTGTTGGGACTGACGTCTCTTGCAGTGATAAACAAGAACGTAGTCCACTCTTCTGCGGCCGTCTGCAAAACACAGCCCTCCTCCTGGACCAGGACCCGGCTCCTCCTGAAAACACACACAAGCATTTTTCAGCTCAGTAACATCTAGACACATCTGCATGGCTGCACAGCGAAAGCTGTAATTACAGATTCCTGGAGCTCTCTCAAAGCTGCATAGCGTGTAGTTGGCACTTTCAGCAAAAAAATTTGGATCTGGGTCATCCACTGATTGGCTGGTGGTTCAAAGCTTTTAGATGTTTCCTGTCACACTCATGTTTGATTTGAATTCTGCTTTTGAGCAAGGTGCATAACTAGGACGGTCCCTGTGGTTTGCAAATTAATGCATAAAACTGTTATCTGACATTGCGTTTTTCATAATATTCTCTTCACACTACAAAATGATCCCGAAAAATTGTATAATTAGAAAATAGTTAGAAGATAATATATTTTACCCCAAATAAGAGCAAATGAAAATGCATATTTAGCAAAAAGACATTTACAGACTTGCACCCCATTTCCCATAAGCAAAAAAAAAAAAAAAAATTAACTATATTTGTTACGGTAAAGCAAAGAACAACAAGTTTATTATATGCATAAATATTTAATTTATGCAAATAAGATTTTTACAAATATTTTCTATTCTAAAAAAAAAAAATATATAACTAAAAGGTATTTTAAAAGTCTTTTTTCTTATATATGAGTTTTGAAGAAAAAATTAAATAATAAAAAAAAGTTTTAGGGGGAATATTTACCAGTGTCTGTCCTTGGGAGAATTTTTACTGTATGTTAAAGAACTTTATAATAAATATTTAACTGATGCCATTTAGTAGATCTGTTTATTAATTTTTTAAATGCCTTAATGCAAATTCTGATATCTTATTTCTTTAATTTGATTTAAAAAAAAAAAAAATGTGAAGGTTGCAACAAAGCTGTTGGGACCTTGGAAAGTTTTTTCCTCCACTGGAAAATGGATTCTCAGACTGTAACTGTCAAGTAGTGGTATAAATTTTTCAATGGTCGATGCCAATATAGAGATTTTTTTTCCACTGACTCCAACCCAAAATCTTTGTGTAACCAGCTTACAATTGCAAAATCACTGCATTTTCTTATGTCACCTTACTTGACCCCTGTGGGGTCTCTGAAGCTTTTCCAGTGGGTCCATTGAGAAGATGCACATAATTAATTATTCTATACATTATTTAATCTAATAACGTCAATTAATAATTTAACATAACATTCTGTAAAAATAATACCTGACTTTGATAATAAACAACATTTCATCTTTAAGCCTGCATTATACAACAGAAGTCACACACCGTATCCTCAGCAATGTCGTTGGCATCATGCCCGCCACTGGCCATGCCCTGCTGGCCCAGTTCAGAGATATCTCGGGCAAGACAGCGTAGTTTCTCGCTCTGTATTGAAGAGGACTCACTCTTCACAGCGGAAACACGCATGCGCTCAGGGGCCCCGTTCCAATTTTCTGTTAGATAGAGATATTGACAGGTTAATTTTGATGTCTAATACTATCTTACTGAAAGTCTTCTTTTATGGCATTTTTCTCTTATGTCAGTTTCTTTGTGTCTGCTTTGACAATATTGCATGCAAAACAATAATGCAAATTAATTGCTTGAAACTGAAATATAACTGTGAGAGAGAGAGAGAGAGAGAGAGAGAGAGAGAGAGAGAGAACGCATCCATTTAAAAGTAGAGACTTAAAAACCTTTCAGAACCAAGGACAGCGACATAATTGAAGGCTGTGTGTCAATGCAATGCTCAAAACCTGTAAAACTGACCCTGATCACACAAACAGCGGCACTTACACCTCAAGGCTTTCTAAAAATGTTCACACCTGACTAACGCGTCACTTAAATATGCCTCATGCCTTCAGGTAAACAAACACAGGGATTCATGACTCTTAGAGAAAGCTATAAGCGCATTTACACCACCTGACCAAAGCATGCCTCACACCACAGTCTATTTGTGCATTTATTTCCCAGTGCTTTCATATCAAATAATTGTATCGACAATGTCAAAAGAGAAAAAAGATTATAAAGTGTGTTTGATTGTCATGAGAAAACAACACATGTCGTCAGATTGCGCTTGAAATAGATCCAGCTTATTGCCCCAGCTAATTATACAAACCCCCTCCGACACACTGAGCCCTCTCATTGTTTTCCAAAGCAAAGGATGAATTCTAACACAATTAGTTACAACGTTAGCGAGTGTTAAAGAGTGGCAGCCCATCTGAAGGGGCAAATAATGGCGTGCGCCTCATTGCAATTAACGTCAACGACCAGTTTGGTGCCACTCAAATATTCAGTTTTAACCACATCAGACTAATGATATAAATGCATGAGTACATAAATGAGTACATGCATTTGCAACAGTTGAATATAAAACGATAACCAAACAAGCCAATTTATTTAAGTGCCAGTTGCACAGACATACAGCAAATGCATTTTCCCGTTGGCTCGCACTCAAACAACAGCATCAACAAACAACATCCACCAGAGTGCTAGGACTGGTACTCACCCGTGGCAGAGGGCGACCTGTTCAGTGCCATGTTCATGTTCCCGGTGATATGGTGGACAATCCGCTCGCGGCCCCGCGCAGCTTAACGCGCTCGTGCTGCTGCTGTTAATTCCGTGGAGCGCTCGAGACGCTCAAACTTCCAGCGCGCGTGCACCGAGAGAACAGTAGTGACACAACCTCACCCCCTCCCCCTCACACACACACACACACACACACACAGACACACAAGGTATCTCATACTATTCAAATACTGCATATTTGGGCATGCTACATATTTTAGTACTGCTTTTTGCATACTATATACTGAAGAACACGTGGTTGTCTTCATGCACCCTAATTGAATATGCATATACAAATATTATTTGAATGCTGTAGGGCAGGGATGTCAAACTCATTTTCACTGAGGGCCACTTCAACCTTACAGTCTCAAAGAGCCTTCATTACATTGCCTTTGTTAAAAACTTTTATTTAAAAACGATTTTTTGTTTCTGTTTGGCCTGCGATTTATACGCAAAAATGTACTTTGGCGTGCATATGATACGCAATCAATGCTTATAGTAGAAAAAAATAATGGTAGTACTCAACCCCACTCCCCCACCCATAAATAAATAAAATACGAACTAAACTACTAAAAAAAGTACTTTTTAATTTTCATAATTCACAATGAATGTATATTGTGTTACAATAAATACATACTTTAATAATTGTTTCCAATTCAGTTCACATATATTTGTATAGCACTTTTTATTGTACACTGTTGCAAAGCATCTTCACAGAAAATTAACATTACATTTAGCAGTGTACAGCACTTAAAAAAATTATATATATATTATATAAATTATTAAATTATAAAGATTATATAAAATTATATATATATATGGGGCCTTGAGTTTGACACGTGCTGTAGAGAAATACTGAATATAGCACATGAGTCGTATGGACTACTTTCATGGCGCGTATGATGCTTTATTGTCTCTTTTAGAGCTTGGCAGCCCCGGTCACCTTTTACATTCATTCTATTGGAAAGAGAGCCTTGAAAATGAATGCAGTCACATTGTGTTTTTGGAAGAAATTCCTATGGTGTTGAAAGACATGAGGGGGAGTAGATGATGACATAAAGTTAATTTTGGTGAACTATTGCTACATGCATTATATAATGAAACAATATTTAATAATTTCATTAAATGTAGCTAAATGTAATTATACATTTTTATAGTGAGTTCATTGTTTATTAAGATAAAGAGTTATGATATATTAAAGGCTGTTGACATTTAAACTGGGTCAGTCCCTATTTATCTTATTCTTTTTATGTCCAAACTAATTTGTAGCCTATTGTCTGCTTGGATAAAACTGGGGTGCTTTGTTTAAGAGCACAAAGACATTTCCTTTGAGTCATATCTTCACAGAACTGAACCTGCAGTTATGTGTTAGCAGCTCAGAGACCTAACCGTTAAACAATCACTACTTCAGCACACTCAGTTTTGTGTATTTTACATTGCTTAATCAGTCAGTTCATTTAAGAGAGAACAACAAATGGTCACAAGTGAAAAAAAATAAAGCAATCATTTAGCCAGCAATCTGATCACTAATAGTGTATTAAATCCCATCAGAGAATGCAAGGACTAGTCATGCACTTTCATAATTACCTTCAAAACACATCATAATAATGCAGTGGCTCACTGGGTTTAATGAACAGACTTTCCAGATGATTGTACAGTTATTATTAAGGTCATGGCAGCTGGAATTGAGATTAATCCTTTTCTGCACACGACAAATGATTCGTGTCATCATTTAGTTACAAACCCAAAGCGTTTTAATCAAATGTTATTTAAACCCTATGGGAAGTGATAATGTCATAGAACCACAGATGTGTGGAAGTATGCAGAAATGTCATAAATGAAGTGTTTGTTCTTGATATTACTTAATATTTCATGAGGCCGACAAGTATTTAATGTGTGACTCATGTGTGAATTGTACCCTTCAACACCCTTCACAACTAATTGACTAATCAGCATTCTCCGTGCACACGAACGCTCACACAAATGAGTTCAAGTGTCCAGAACACCACTGAGTGGCACAAGTTGAGTACTTGCTTTATTGTAGCTCAGTCTAAAAAACACCCATAAGCTACAATCACACATAATAGTTGTGCATAATCAAGAATATATATGTATAGACAGGTTGTTTGGTGGCAAAATGGCAAAGCAGTAATCATAAATGACTGTTTATGGTGTGTTTTATGCTTTATACCAGGGATCCTCTTTCCTGCAGAGTTTAGCTCTAACCCTAATCAAACACACCTGAGCATACAGTGTCTTCAGGATCATTCGAAAATCACAGGTGGATGAGTTTGGTCAAGGCAGGGCATTGGCCCTCCCTTACAAGATTTGAGGAACCCTGCTTTATATGTTGAAATAAAAACAGAAATGTATGATAAAGTGCTCAATTACCAGTGGTTAAATACTCCACTGAGCAACATACTGGCTGTAGATGCATATATAAAAGTGTATTGTATCAGTTTTTCACTTGTATGTTATTTTATCAGTTGTCTGCTTCAGTTGGTCGGACAAGCGTGTGACATGCAGTCGCAGCCGGTGATGGCGAGGACTTGGTGGTGTGTTTGTGTGCCGTTAGCGCAGCGCAGGGGAACATTCATGGGCACCGTGCCTGTAGCTGAGCAACACACACACTCACTCTCGACCTTGTGCTTGTCCAGTGAGTACATAGACTTGCTGCCACAGTGAGAGAAAAAGACAGATTCATAATATGTACATAGCTTCATGGTATTGCTGCAATAAAACACAAAAATGCATTGACTTACTTTGCAGAAAGTGACTTCTATCTTCTCTTCTGACTGGCAGTCATCCACTCTAATGTAATTCAGCAAACCCACAGTCCTTCTGCATTCTGGCTCAGTACCTAAACAGACATATGCACACATCATGTTCAGATCAGTGAACATGATTCTCAGATCAACAACAACATCTAAATATAACTAAATAATAAAAGAAACATTATTGTTATAATAGTCCACTGTAAAATAAAAAAAAACAGTATTTAAGAAAAAATTTATAGATTTTATTTTATATTACAACTAGAATTACAATACTAACATTTATGTCTTAATTTCTTCATTTTCAAATGTTCAAACCATCACATTTTATTTTGACGTAAAACAGTGGGGAGCCTCTGATTTGCTTCTTTTATGTTGATGAGCATTTCATCGCAAATCTAGGAAGTTAAAGTGGGTGCAGAAATGAAGTTTGTGTGTTACAGCATTTACAGTGAACCGAGCAGCTCTGAGATCATGAAAAACACTGGATCATGAGCTGCCCACCTGTTAATGAACACAGTGACATGCTTCACTCTTTAACACGTGCATATATTTATTTAATGAAGTGGCGGACTTGTGATTTGATAATCTCACTAATCCATACCACAATTTCGGTTTTATTACGATTTATTGTGCAGCCATGGGAGGGAGTTTATAAACTGAGCAGGATATATGAATGATGGTTTTGGTGGTTGTTCTTACACATCTCACAGCAAGTGTCTCCAATCTGGCTTATTTTACCCTGTGGATAAAAAATACATTGTTTCACATTCATTATTGTGCGGCAAAATAAATGTTCTTTATTACAAATAGAAAGTAAAGTCTGTGTGTGTGTGTGTGTGTGTGTGTACCCCATGTTCCAGACAGCGTTTGCGGTCAAACAAGCATCTCCAGCACCAGTTCTTCATCTTTATTCACACTGCATGTGTGTTTAGTGCAGCCATCTGTATGCATTGCATTTGCCTGAATAGACACATACTGTATGTACAGATTTATGACACTATCTGTCTGAAAATCAGTAGAACATATAGAGCATTTATAGGGGTCTCAAACTACTGGCTCACAATGAAAGGTAGTTTCATATGACTCCTCAAGAATAATTGATTTTTACATTTAGATTGCAGATCACTTCACTTTCTGATTTTGAGTTTTCTTCTGTAGTATTCTTCATTGATTGATTAGCAGTGGCCAATATAGACTCTACTGTTCTTACGTTTGGGGTTGATAAGATTTAAGATTTTTGAAAGCAATCTCTTTTGTCACAAAGGCTACCTTTGTTTGATCAAACATGCAGTAAAAACAGTTATATTATGAAATATTATTACAATTTAAATTTCTTTTTGAATATATTTCAAAATATATTTTACCTGTGATGCAAAGCTGAATTTTCAGCTTCATTACTCCCAATGTCACATTAAACTTCAGTAATCATACTAATAAACTAATTTGTTTTTTTTTATTTAATTATTTTTTTAAATTAAAAATAGAAAGTTCCATATAACAGTGATTATTTGAAATATAAATATTTTTACAGTCACTATTGATCAATAAAATGGGTGGTCCATGCTCATTAAAAGTTATTTTAAATGGTAGTGTATATACTTCATGGGTGCATTTGCAATTTTTGAAACGGTTCTTCTAAGCAAAGCTGCATGCTAAACATATGGCTTTTTTATTTTCTTGTCCATTAACTGTGTTTACTGGCAGGTAGAGGTAGTTAGTGGTGAGCGAGGGGGGATTCAAACCTGTGTCTTCCACAATGACTATTCTGGCTATTTTGACATTGACTCATGACTGTGTCTGCACATATTTATTACTTTCAGAGTGACCAGCTGTCCATCAGATCGTCAGATGCTACATGCAGTTACTACACAACGTCCACGGCAAGCATTAGGTATCGGCTCCAGTGCGTACAGGTGCTGGTCATATAATTAGAAAATCATCAAAAAGTTGATTTATTTCACTAATTCCATTCAAAAAGTGAAACTCTTATTCATTCATTACACACAGATTGATATATTTAAAGTGTTTATTTCTTTTAATTTTGATGATTTTAACTGACAACTAAGGAAAATTAGAATATAACTTAAGACCAATACCAATACAAAGAAAGGATTTTTAGAAATCTTGGCCAACTGAAAAGTATGAACATGTAAAGCACTCAATACTTAGTTTGGGCTCCTTTTGCCTGAATTACTGCAGTAATGCGGCGTGACATGGAGTCGATCAGTCTGTGGCACTGCTCAGGTGTTATGAGAGCCCAGGTTGCTCTGATAGTGGCCTTCAGCTGTTCTGCATTCTTGGGTCTGACATATCACATCTTCCTCTTCACAATACCTCATAGATTTTGTATGGGGTTAAGGTTAGACGAGTTTGCTGGCCAATTAATAACAGGGATACCATGGTCCTTAAACCATGTACTGGAAGCTTTGGCACTGTGTGCAGGTGCCAAGTCCTGTTGGAAAATGAAATCTGCATCTGCATAAAGTTGTTCAATAGCAGGAAGCATGAAGTGCTCTAAAACTTCCTGGTATATGGCTGCGTTTTTGAATGGGTTTTGTTTCACAATCCTCTCCAGGGTGCTGTTATCCTATTGCTTGTATACTTTTTTCCACCTCATCTTTCCCTTCCCACACCTCTCTATTAATGTGCTTGGACACAGAGCTCTGTGAACGGCCATCCTCTTTTGCAATGACCTTTTGTGTCTTGCCCTCCATGAGCAAGGTGTCAATGGCACCAGGTGTCTTCAATATTGAACCTTTTCAAAATATTCTAATTTTCTGAGATACTGAATTTGGTTTTTTCTTTAGTTGTCAGTTATAATCATCAAAATTAAAAGAAATACACATTTGAATTATATCAGTGTGTGTGTAATGAATGAATATAATATACAAGTTTCACCTTTTTAATGGAATTAGTGAGATAAATCAACTTTTTGATGATATTCTAATTATATAACCACAACTGTATCGCTACAAAACAAAGCACACATGTGACTTTACTCATACATATAGAGCTGACAGTCCTTTAAGAAACTGTTTCCATAGAAATGAAGATTATGTCATCATTTATTTCTCCTCATGTCATATTTAATGACTGTCTTTCTCTTCTTATTTTCTTATTCAAAAGGCGTTTGAGGAGCGTTTGGCTTTAAGGACATCAAAACCTGACACATGTAAGTGCAGCATATCCAACACAAAAATGTGAATGAAATTGAAGAGCTGCTTTTTTAAAAGTAATGCTCCTTTTATCGCATTTTCATTGCATGCAAAAACAGCTTGGACGTTTTCAGACATGGGCAAGACATCTGCATTTGTGCTCTGTGGATGACAGAAAGTCACATGGGTTTTAAACGACATGAGGGTAAGTAAATGATGAGAGAATCGTAATTTTTTTGGGTGAACTACCCCTTTAATAATCCTCAGAGTGAGGGTTTTACTTCTGAGAAGGGGGAGCAGCTCATCTTCCTGCAAGAGAGCCGATAACTCCTCTTATCTCTCACACACTCACAGAGTGTGCACACATCCAGCATCACTCGCTCTCCAGCCTACACACACACACACACAGAAAGACCCCTAAAGTCAATCTGTTATGCACCAAGACATCTGCACACGGCACATCAGTATTCTGTATGTTAACTGTACGTCTTTACCGCAATAACAGTTTGATTCAGCATGCAGACATCCACTGGAACTGAAGAAAAAAAGCATTAATGTCTAAGGAAAGATGACAGAGAGCAGCGCTGTACGAGCAATGTGTGTACAGGCTCCAAAATTAACACTTTAGACACCGAATAGGATTTGACGAGTATTATTAAAAATCATCAGCTTCAGTCCGAATTCTTTTTTTTATTATTATTAATGGACATTTTTAACAAGACTTCAAGGAAAATTGTATAATTTTTTAAAATAAAATATCAAACTGCAATAGCTTATATAACAGCTCTATTTTTATATCACTGTATTGTTATTAACGTTGACGTGTTATGTTTTTGTTTTTAAATTTGTACTATAAGTTTGCCTTTGCTGCTTTATGAATTAAATGAATAAATAAATATTACGAGCCATATTAAATGATTCTTATGAATTGTTTAAATAAAACTTAATTTAAATTCAAAAAAGTAAATTCTGGCTTTGGTTTATCGGTATTAAACAATTATACATATTTGTATTGTATATCTAATTGTTGGCATCTAAATTAAGATTTAGATGATCATGCAACTCTCACCTAAAGGAATAACGATTATGCAAAGATTTTACTCTTCAGATGAGTTGTGAATGTGAATTCCTAATATTTAGCTTTTTTGCCACAAATATGCAAAGAACATTGCATTGTCATATTTGAATAAATATAAAAAATTTAAGCCTTTATCAATGTGGAATCATAGATAAATGTCCCGGGCTTACTATGCATGATTCATCACTGCCTGTTATTGTAAGTGAAAAAAATATGCGCCTTTCATCATATTGTAATAGCTTTTCTTCAGTTTTAAATTGTTTCCTGTTGTTTATATGACTAAGGGGAGGGAAATTAGATTTTATTTTTACATTTTCTGAACAAAGTACTGTTGTTAGTAGCTGGCTGGGTATTTGGTTGCTACGATGTTCTTGGTGGTTAATTACTGACACAATCAAAAGAGTTTATCATATTTTGGTCACTATATGGGAATCAATTTATAAAATAACCTCCTTTTTTTGTGAATCTATAAAGAAATAATAGCTCCCCATCCAACATCATCCTGCATAATTTGAGGTATAATAAGAGACATTATATATGGAGACGGTCCACTAGTATAGAAAATAATGGGAGAAATTATAACACTTTCTATGTTGCATTGTAATGAAAAGAGCCAGTCTGAAAGCAGACTGAAAAATATAGTATTTTTGTGTGATTACAAAGCAGCATGATATGATTGTTCCCAGATTTTGTTCCTGATTGGAAATATGTTAAGCATAACATTTTTGTTCTTTTCCATTCTGGTTGTTTAGAGCTAAACATGCATGATTGGAAATAAACAATATCTTGTTTGTTAATGTCAAATCAAAATGACTTCTCTCTGGTGATGCATGTTGGATTTCTCCAATCATTCAGTCCACTTAAACTGTCTCGTTCGTACATATTTATCCCATTTTTGTGCAACATCCACATCTCAAAATCCATTGAACAACCGATGGATAGAACCAAGTCTCTTGTTTTCGAATCCATTTCACTTGGATGTATGACACAATATGAAAGAAAAGATCTGTCTTTACTTCCATTTCATTGCAAATTTGAATGAACCCACATTAAATGTTTTTTTTTGTCCATACGTAAGTGCAGACAAATGTAATACCTGAATCCAAGGAATTCAAATCCCTTATGAAAGTATGCATAATAATATGCATGCTTTATAAAAAATCAGTCATAATATCATAGCCTGAAACTGATGAAATCAGATTAATATTCATAAAGTATGTCACAATACAGAAGTTAAATGCATTGTAAAATCAACTACATATCATCTTTTAAAGTGACTTATGATCTTAAAAAAATATTCAGAGTTCATAAAAATGAATCAAATTTAAAACAGTTCACAAATTAATACACACCCCTGCATCTTGAATTTAAAAGAAAAATGCTGATATGCCAAAAAGGCCTTATATGATCTAATTTAAGGATGCAGAGTTAAAAAATATTAATAAAAACATTTGGAAACACTTCACTTACAGCGTTTATGTATAATGCATTATAAAAGGGTTATTGAATTATAACTATTCATAATGTGCATTTTTAAGGCATTATATTTTGTCATAAATAATAATAATAAAAACATTTTAAAAGCATAGTGTAACAATAAATTGGTAAGTGTTATAATGTATCAACTGTGGTTAGAATTATTCATATTGTACAATGCATTATAATGTGCATTACAAGGCATAATTAATGCATTAAAACGACTTTTTAAATGCTTTATACATAAAGGCTTTTAATAAAGTGTTTTAATTATAGTTTTTTTTTTTACTGAAATAAGAATGAATGTTTTAATATATATGTATACAGTATATGTATCATGATTGATGTACATATCAAAATAACAAAAGCAGTTAATAGTCAAAAATAAGAAAATATACAAATAGGCGGTGATGATTTTCAAACAGAAAGGACGCACCACAGGACAGATCTGGTTGCAGAGAGGGTCCACACACTGAACAATATGCAGGCCGGTCTCTCAGTCTACTTGCTCCGTGCAGGTGTAGCTTTAACACTTCTCTTCCCACCTGCTCCCCACCTGGTAGACCACAGCGTCCACCAGACACACCTGCTCATATAAATAGTCGATTACATGCTGATTGCAGAGTACACTCATCAGGACATGAAGCTGCAAGGGCAAGTGAATAACACATGCGCAGCGAGAGAACAAAAGCGTGCCAACCTTATCGGGCGTGTAGGTGACCTCTATGCAGCCGCAATCATTGGCGGTGGTCTCCGTGATGTAACCCGGGGGGCAGGTGCGAGTGATGTTTTGACAGTCACACACACATTCACATGAATCACAGCACTCCGTCAGTGTGACCGACAGCTACTTGTATGCAGGGCAGGATGGTGATGTTGTCACAGGGCACTGATCCTTTTTACAAACTGAGAGAGGGCAGTAAATAGATTGATGTGATTGAAAACCATCTTTGTGAAATTAACAAGTGTGTGTGTGTGTGTGTGTGTGGCGGACAATCTCTTGGGTTTGTGAGGACAACACTGAGCCTGTGATTGCAGTGAGGGGGATCTGACCGCTTACAGTTCAGGTCACACACAGTAGATTAACAACATTATAATTTGGTAGAGCCAACAGGTGTATCATATCTGTAAGTATGGGTGGTAAAAGCATCACGTATCAAAGGCTCAAATATTTTCTTTTCACGTGGATGGAATTGTGGAATCCGGTCATAAAAGTTTAATGTACAGTTGAATTCACATTTAAAGCAGAAAAAGACTGCTATTTCTACACATTCAGAGATGAAGATACAACTGGGGAAAAGACGTGGCGGAGGTGTGTGTATTTATTTTAAAAGATTTGTAATTTAAGTACTGAACTTATTGCAGTTTCGGTACACCCTTTCTATCTTCCTCATGAATTCCCTCAGTTCTTTTTTGTAGTAGTATAGATTCATCCCCGTGCCAAGAATGATACAGTATGGCATTTGAAAATGTTCTGGATAAACTTGATAATATATCCAAATATATTGCATTTTATATTATGTGGTTTTGATCATTGTATCATGGACAAATATTTAAAGGGATACTCCAACCCAAAATGAAAAGTTTGTCATTAATCACTCAACCCTATGTCGTTCCAAACCTGTAAAAGCTTAGTTCGTCTTCGGAACACAATTTAAGATATTTTGGATGAAAACCGGGAGGCACGTGACTGTCAAGTAAGTTCCACTGTCAAAGTCCAGAAAAGTATGAAAGACGTCGTCCATCTGCCATCAGTGTTTCAACCGTAACGTTATGAAGCGATGAGAATACTGTTTGTAAGGCAAGAAAACAAAAATGACGACTTTATTCAGCAATTCCTCGTCAACAGTCTTCTCTGTGTCTCTCCATGTCACTCAAACTGCCTATGCTTTTCTGAATCCAGAATTTGTATAACCATAAAAAAAGAGATGTATGAAATAAGTATTTTCAAAATAACAGCTGTCAAATCGATTAATCACGATAAATATACATACATACATGTATATATTTTTGAAATTTATTTAATATACATTCATATTTAATATCGCAATTAATGAGTAGAATATACATTATGGATACATTAAATGTATAAATGCACATTATTTCTGTATTCTCTGTGTTAGATGTGTACAGCACTCAGATCCCGTCTTCTCCCGAAGAACCTCACATTGTCCACACTCTGGGGCTGTAGCACAGCAACTGTTGCCATGACAACACACACTGAGAAACCACTTCAAGAAATGGGGCTGTTAATTGTGTAGTGCATGAGAGTGATAGTGAGAGACACATTGTGTCTTTACCTTTAGCATTGATGCAAGGCAACACTGTGCAGTTAATGCGCTGCTGATCCAGAGACACACACACCAGAATCATGAGACTGCCAGAGGCTTATTGGTTTTATAAAGTGGTGGCAATAGCAATATCAGAAATATGTGGTGTTTAATAAATGGTAAAATCAATATACTTAGTGGGTTTTCTCATGGTGGTCCAGACACTGGGTGCAGGTCTCTTTGCTTACACACTTATCTCCCATTAACACGAATCTTTCAGGGCAGAAACAGCCCTCTGTGGGGGTGTTCAAGCATGCTGATCCATTGCCCTTCATTAAACCATCACCCATCATGTCACCAGGACAGAACTGCCTCCCTGTCCGCACTGCTCCAAACATCTGCTTCGACACGCATCGTATTCCACTGAGTTTAAGCATGACATGGCTACACACAGAAAATACAATGGGAAATTCAAGTATTCTGTATTCAAGTAGAACACAAATTATTAGTGACATGAATATACTGTAAGAAATAATGTGGGGGGAGAGATTTGATTTCATCCAGAATAAATGTTTGGATATTATGTCATGTGACGGTTAAAGCTGGTTAAAATTGCAGGAAGGAAAATTGGAGAAATGGAGGTGGAGAAAGTTCTTACATTTTCATGATACCTTTAATAATGTACACTGATGAATTGAACACCATGGGATCAATTTTGATCACTAAATACTCACCTTCATGTTGTTTCAAACCGTTTTTTTTCCTCCATGAAACACAAAATTTATTTTTTATTTGAAAGGATTATTTTATATGAAAATGTTTAATTCATTGCTTATTCGTTTTTATATTTTAATTTATTTATATATAAAATAACAATTTTATCGCAAAATTCTGTGGCATATCTTTAGAAGACTACTTTGTATTGTCATTTTCAGAGGTCACTGTGAACCTCTGTTGGATGCCAAGATCTGTGTAAATATGTATCTTCTTGTGGTTGTAATAGCAAGGTTTTGAACAACATGAGGGTGATTAAATAATGCCATCATTTTCATTTTTGGGGCAACTATTCCATAATACCTCTGTATGCTGTATGATGTATGCTTCTTTCTTTCAAGCTTGAGACTTTCATTACAGCACACAGATCTGTAATAACTCCTGTTTGTTCTGCTGATCAAAGTATCACCATCTCACTGAACTGAGACACACAGGGTCCTCGCGGCTTCACTTCATGACTCATTAATCACAGAAGACACCAGTCCTCCAGTCACACACTCCCTGCTGGATGCAGTAACAAGGTCACACACAGCATTAGGCTGGCAGGCCGCGGTCCGGCAGATCTGCACATAGTCCTGCAGGGGGACCAGCGCGTGACAGCGGCTGAACGCCTCAGAGTTCAACACATCGCCCTTCATCACCCCCACGGAACTTGACTGAACCTCCTGATGCTGGACACACTCATCCAGAGCCCGTTCCTTCAGATACACGTCAGGGTCTGTGGTCACACGGCCGTCAGAAAACACCAGACCTGTCTGATCAGCAGAGATTGGCAAGTTATGTACATCACACACATACTGTATACTATGGCTGGTTGGGAAAAATGGTATGGGAGGTTAGGAAAGTGTAAAAAATGGCTCCATTTCGATTCAGGATGACACCCCCACAGGATGCTGAACTGGACTTTAAATTAGAATGACAGAAAAAGTGTATCTGCAATACAAAGAAACGTTTGTTTCGTGTTTAGATAAATTGTTAGATAATTAATTAAAATTTTACATTTGAAGAAATTAACATTTAAATATTAAAATAAATATAAATATCTACTATGTGTATATATTTTCAATACATTATATATAATACAATATACATATATATATATATATTCAATTATTAAATTCAAATATAATTTATTAACTTATTAAGAAAAAAATATTTAACGATTGAATTAAAGTTCTTATATGTGTGTGTGTGTGTGTGTGTGTATAAAAATGAATACATACATGCACAGTCAGTCATCAAATTCAAATATAATTTTATAATTCTGAAGAAACATACATTTTAACTATTGAAATAAATATAAATTTCTATAGGTGACATTAGATGGATTATTTCTAGGCCTATATCACAAAATGTTAATATCATTTCATGGAAATACCCCATATGATTACGAATAAATATACAATTTGTATTAACAAATGTTAAAACATTTATTTCATATGAAAAATTCCATTCATATATATATATATATATCTGTGTGTGTTTGTGTGTGAATATGAAGATTTCATTTATATGGTAATTTCTCTTTCTCTTTGTATATATATATATATATAGTTTCAGAATAATACTTTCCTACAGTCGCAAGCTAAAAGGAAGTGTATTTACCACATAAGCCAGTGGTGTTGGGTTTCATGGCGATGTCCATATTGAGCATTAATTGATTGCTGAGGGGAGTGAAGGTGAGTGTGAATCCATGCTGCTCTGATCTCAGCAGGTGCAGTATTGCACCAATCTGTGTGACAGTCACTCCCTCACTCCTGAATGGGACAGCGGTAATTACACCACCCACAGTCACCTGCAACACAGACAACATGCTGACCCTCTCTGCTAACTTAGTGAACTTTGCAATGGATGCACTTTGCATGTCATCCTGTAGCACCACACTCATCCTGCCCTCCCTCAGCTCCAGACTCTTCATTCAGATCTGATTGTTCATGCTTTGACAGGCAGCTGTATGCAATACTAGCTCCGCCCCGCCTGAGTGAAGCAGCAAATAGGAGTAAGCGGCTCTCAGCTTCAAAGCCGCAACCGAAAATGACACAACATGACTAGTGAAGCTGCCCATACAACTACCTTGTAGGAATAAAAGTATGCATATTAAGGCTAGAAGTTTATGCATTTTCATAATTCTCTAAATTGTTGTCACTTGGCTTCAGTGCATGATTAATTAAGTTTCTTTATGCCAAGATTGAGTAAAAATGACTATTTTCGGCAGTCTGATCACATAATGAGTCAATAAAACAACTGTTTAAAACCACAGGTGCTATTTCTTTACACAGCAAAGGTGTGGTGCGATGTATTGTGTCATATATTGGTGTCTAATGTGAGATTCATAACAGGATTGGTTGTTGTATAGTGAGGGATGTGTGTTTGTACAGGGGCAGGTCCAGGTACAGCTGTAGATGTGATTGTAGTGGAGGGCTGGGAGGCTATTTTTGCAGACGAGAGGCTCCATCTTCTCACAGTTGATGTGGTGGCTCTGCGCCATTACTGTTCCTGATGGGTTGCACAGCACTGAGTGACAACCATCTGGTAATGTCTCCCCAGACTGATGGAAAGAAAAAATAGAATAGATACTTACAAACCAGAACATCAGGAGCCTTCGTTAGTCAGCAGTAGATACTACACGATTAATCCAAATAAAAACAATATAACAATAGCTAAGTGCAAATATAATTTCAGAAAGACTGCAATTTATTCACATGTAGTATACTGTATGTGTTGCGTGTTTCAGAGTGAAGTGCAGCACTGTGTTCTTTTATACACACAACCATAACAACACATGATCAAGTGTTTTCAGTGGCTCAGAAGTGCCTCGGTTCAAAGTAAAACCATCTGGATCTCTCTCCCTGCATCCGCTCTATCGTTGAGTCTTTTGTAACATGAATTTGAAAACACAGCACACGACAACTATCTTCTTAAACTCGTGAAGAAAAGTCCTTATAAACTGACACTGCAGTTTTTTATCCAAATAAAAGCTTGATGGCTTAACATTTGAAAATGAAGAAATTAAGACATCCATAAATATTATTATTGTAATATTAGAGTTTTACTATTAAAAAATTATTATTATTACATTCTTTTTCTTAAATGCTTTTTTTATTTTACAATGAAACATTATAAAAGGATTTTGTTTAATATTTGATCTACGATAATAATAATCATTATAATAAAAATAATAATTTTACAATACGATGCAATTATTATTATTGTTATTACATAATCACAAAATTTGGGGCTAAATTGTGCAGCTCTACAAACCTGGAACATTATAATCTTCAATTTTACAATTTCAGAAAAAGCCCCAAACAGCCCTAAATCATGCAGCTAAAATGATATTTTATGCAAGTAAGTGAACGCAAACACTTCTGTCTACATGAGCTACTGTATGCATTTGTTGATTTCTGAAATGTTGTGTTAAAGGGGGCATTAGTATGAGCTGTTTTCAGTGGTCATTTTTCTCTTTAAGGACATCTGCAGCCAACAGACTGAAGAGACTCTTTAAAAGCAAACTGGTTCAAATGTTGACATTTATAGCTAAATGCCCAACATCAAACAGAGCTTTAATGGGATAAACGTTTAAATGTAACTCTATCGCCCCCTTGAGTTCAGAGGTTAGCTACTGCTATCATCACCCAAAAGTGCATGTGGAGTACAGCATGCATGCTGGTAAAGTCCAAGCATTCATCTTTGCAACATGCACAGAATATGTTACTAGCCGTAAATTAAGTGAGTTGTTAGTGAGCAGCTGTTGCTTTAAAGGTTTTTTTGGCAGATTAAGTTACTGGTCCAGAATCAGTCTGGTCATACTGGTTACCCACTCCAATACGAAACACTGACACTCCTGTCTAGAACAAACATGTGTTGCTTGTAAGT
This sequence comes from Carassius auratus, assembly GCF_003368295.1. Classification (NCBI taxonomy): domain Eukaryota; kingdom Metazoa; phylum Chordata; class Actinopteri; order Cypriniformes; family Cyprinidae; genus Carassius; species Carassius auratus. The sequence continues at coordinate 3,555,367 of NC_039260.1, read as the reverse complement.
CATAATGTTATGTGAATAAAATCATAGGAGTAGGAGTTGAAATGCATAATACTGTGTAAATAATGTACATATAAAAAATAAAAAAATATTACATGAAAAATGCTGCAGTAGGAGTAGAGCAAAGAGTCAGCAGCTTTATAAATGCAAATGGATGTGGTGCATATTGTTATATCGTAGTGCAGGATTTACTAACAAAGAAATCCTTGGTCTATTGCTGTATCAACATCAACTGTCATTAGTAAGAGGACAATGGAGCTGTTATCTATTAAATTGAATTTATTCATAAGAAGGAACAAGACAGACATTCAGGAAATTGCCTCTTTTGTGCAATCTGAAGTAGCAACCGGTGGCTGACTGCACTTCACTTTGATGTTATGCTCCTCATGAATTTATGTAATCTAATAATGCTAGGACTTCATCTCATAATGCTACTACTTTATTCTTTTAAACTTTGCAATTTTTATTCTCATGAAAAGCCTGTTATTTTATTCAAAACACCATGATTTTATTCTCAAAATAGATAGTAAAATAGTATTTTTTTAATATTTACATTGGTTGCACTTTATTTTACAGTGTACGTACATGTATTTATAGTGTACTTACAGTGTATTTATCTAAGAAAGTTCTGGTAAAACAAGGTAACTACATGGAGTAGGGTTAGGTTTAGGGGTAGGTTCAGGGTTAGTACCTAGTTATTACATAGTTATTGTAATTACTATAATAAGTACATAATATGTACATGAGGAACAGGACTGTAAAATAAAGTGCTAACACATTTTTGTAGTGACATGCTGTTTATTACTCATCTCTGTTTCAGACCCATCTCTAAAATAATTTGTGATTGTGATTTATTATTTTATTAACATTGTTTTTAAATTTTTTTGCTAGATGGCTCTTGTGTTAGTAAGTCGTAGTGGCATCCTGTCGGTCACCACAGAAATGTAATAATTTTGACTTCCCCGTCCCTACCTTTGCAACTTAAAAATAAATTACATTTCATATATACAGTCAAATTATTTAAAATCTGGAATATCTTGCCCCAAAGACTTTGAAAGACTGTTTTTACAGTCTGTGGGAGTTTAAGTTAGAGTGGAAATCAACAATGTACCATATATGATTTTAATAAAGTTACATTTGTATTGAACCCTGAACATCACTTTAAAGTCCACTTAAAAGATTTAATTGATAAAGCTGTAAATAATTTCACAAACAGAAATATTTATCAAAACAGTAAAAATTTGTGAAACAGTAATGAAGCTCTTCTGATATGAATGTACCAGTCCTATTGTGTTTAAAGCTGCGGTATAGGGAACTTTTGACGCTCTAGAGGTTAATAAACAGAACTGCTTGCGTCTTGCGGAAGAACATCGTAGCCGGAACTACTTCTCTCTGTTTATGTCTATGAAGAATCACAAAGGTACTGGGTTACTCCGCCGCGGTACCCACGAAGAAATCTAAAATAGTCCGAATATAAACACTTATTATAGGTGCACCCTAGTGATTCAGGACAAGCCAAAAACACGGTTTGGAAAATGGATTCATGGTGTACTCGCTTATTATATAAATTTTTCTACATTTTGAACACAAACAAAGTTACGGACCACAGCTCTGATTGGTTGATTTCTTACCGGGAGCGGCTGACTTTCTGCAAATGGCAATATGACCACTGGGAGGAGCCAGAGGAGCTTGATTTTTTTCACAGATTATCTGTCTCTTATTCTACTGTCAGGACATAATGGCAGGTTTAACAAATATGTAAAAAATATATATTTTTACAAAAGTTACCTACTGCAGCTTTAAGTGTTTAATAAATTTTATTGTGTTTCCTAGTGTTGACTCTCACACTTACCATTCCAGGTGGACACATACAGCCAGACACACATGACTCACACACTCCATGTCCAGGTGCACTGCTCTGGGTGTGTGTTCACAGTGTGTGTGTGTGTGTTTTCACTGCTGTGTGTGTGCACTTTGGATGGGTTAAATGCAGAGCACGAATTCTGAGTATGTGTCACAATACTTGGCTGTATGTCATGTCATTTTCACTTTCAGATTCTGGCAGGTCTTGGCAGACTCTATCCCAGCATCCCTCATACTCTCACACTCAAACGCTGCAGCGGAGGAGGACAAGAAATAGAGCGCTGCCCTACAGATGAAACACACACTCAAAGAATTCATTATATGTTCTTGTCCGAGCCACTTGACAATATTCTGTCCACTTTTGTGTCTCTGATGTGTTTAAGTGCAATTGTGCTCCATTAGAAGCACAAAGACGTTCGTCAAAGAAGAGGTCATACAGAGTAGATCCAGTGGCTTTATTAGAAGTGCATTGCATGAATCCACTTTTGAATCCACTTACAAAAACATGAAAAAATATGAACACAATAAGACAGGTCAGTTCAGGTGCTTGACCAAACATCAGGCTACCAAACGCTTATGTGCATCTCTATGAAAAATAACTGTGATATTTTTTTCCTGCTAACCAGATGGAGTGATGGTCACCAATCATGTCGCTGGGCTAAAAAGATCTCTCCATTATGGTGGCATGAGCAATGTTCGGGGGGCACACACTCACCCGCGTCACTGAGGAAGAGTCCTCTGGGACAAAAACAACCTTCCTCACAGAAGCCACTGCAATCACCTTCAGGCAGCGACAGAAAGCGTCTGATTACACACACTCCCACATACCTCAGGTCAGTTCTGCACAAACACACACACAAACACACACGTTTGGTCTCCTGTCCTAATGGTATCAAGTAAAGATCTTGTTCCATGAAGATGTTTTGTAAATTTCCTACCATAAATATATCAACACTTAGTTTTTGAGTAGTAATATGCATTGCTAAAAACTTCATTTGGACAACTTCAAAGGAGATTTTCTCAGTATTTCTTTTTTCTGCACCTGCAGATTCCAGATTTCCAAATAGTTGTATCTCAACCAAATATTATCCTATCCTAACAAACCATATATCAATGGAAAGCTTATTTTTGTATAAATCTCAATTTCAAATTAAACTAAAAAATAACTAAAAAATGTTAAAATATATATTTAAATTAATGAAATGTTAATTTAAATAAAATAAAATAAAAATCTTACCACATTGAACATATTTATTTCTTGTTGTAAACTTACTTAATTTGGATATATTTTTTAGAAAACAAGACATAACATCTTCTATTCTCAAGTAAATGTGTCAGTTTCAGAATGACAATACATTTGTAGTGATAAATAAGGTGAAAAACAAAAAAACTTTTTTATGACATGTAAACAGACAGAATGAGATATACCACAGTATCCATGTCCCCTCCAGTTGACTAGCACTCCCTTAACTGGGAACAGGCCTTGTCCCAATAACAATAGGACACATTACCTGATGGTCTGTGTTGCCATCTGGTGTTCAGTGCATATAGAAATCATGACATCATACTTTCAAGCAATCAAATTCCTAAAAGTGCTTTTATTGTCTATAAATATGCATCTTTATTGGACTGTAACTGCCATTAATTAGTGTTTTGAATGCAACATTTTTAAACATTGACATGTGGTGTCCCTGATTTGTAATATTTGTTAATGTACATGTATCTGTATCTGTGTGTGAGTGTGTATTCCTCTCTTTGGGTTTAAAATGCAGGAATCTGGGGGTTGCAATAGAACATGGTCACAGTCTGCGTTCATCTTCCATGCGTTCCCGAATCCTTCGACGCATGTCTTCAGCTGCCCGCCCACTGTTAAGATGTCGTCTCCTTGGTTACTATTATAATTATCACACAGACCACACGTTTTCCCAGCATAGGCTGGGTTTAGCTGCAAACCCACACACACACACACATATGCTCACATATCAGGTTTGCAGCACGGGAGTATTTGATACATGTCCCAGATTCGGCACACACAGACTCTATATTATGTACATGGGAAGTATTTCTGGATTATTTTCATCACGTAAAGCTCCCAGCATTGTCAGACACACAACATCTGATCCAGACTGCTGGAAATTCCAGCTAAAACCAGCTTAAGGTGACAGATTGTTGTACAGGGTTTCTGGATGGTCAAAACTTATCGTTAGCTGAATCAAACTGGTTTAGGTGATTAAAAAGCTTAAAAAATAGGTTTAGGAAGCTTAAAAAATGACAAGAAAACACCATAAAACTGATATCATATTTATTACAAAAGTGGTCCATTACATTTACATTAAATTTACATTTAGCAGCAATTATTATCCAAAGCGAATTACAGTGCATTCAGGTTATACAATTATTATTCTTTTTTTACCTGTATGTGTGTTCCCTGGGAATTGGACCCACAGCAGTTAACGCAATGCTCTGCTACTGAGCTGCAGGAACATATTATCTAATGGTATTCTAATGTAAATATATGGCAATATACTATATTATTATTATTACTATTATATAAAACAATACAAATTTAGGTTTTTCCTCAGACACGGCAATCAAATGACTTCAGAAGATTTGAAATACAGTGCACAAGTAATATGCACTGCACTACTTTTGAACATTTATGGTGCTTTTATTTTTCAAATTACTCAGGAGTTTGACAGCCTCAGTCAATATTCCTTTTTATTCTGTGGTATAGAGGAGTCAGAATTTATTTTTCTATTTCATGGAAAAAATTAAGTCTCACAGGTTTGGAATGATATGAGAGTAAATAAATGATAACCACTTTTATTTTGGTAGTGTATATGTATATATATCTTTTTTTTTTACTATTATAGTATTTATTAACATTTTGAATCATGCTTTCAATTTTAATATTTTCATTTCTTTTGTTTAATTTTAGGATTCATTTTGTTAGTTTTGTACATTTTTAATTTAGCTGTAATTTTTATTTTATTTAAATTTTAGTACAAGTCATTTTTGTTCTTGAATTTTTTTATTTCAGCATATTATTTTCAGAATTACCATTTTTTTAATATATTTTTTACTAGTTTAAGTATCTATTTTTAGTTTTTGATAACAATTTTTATTTATTAGGAAAACTTTTCCATTAACCTGATTAGAGCTGGTTGAGCTTGACCATGTTAAGCTGGTATATCCTGGTATCCTGCTACCCTGCTGAAAAGACTAGCATAACTAATAGTGTTTTATATGCTGGTGAGCTGGTGTAGCAAACCAGGCTGCTTAACTACTTTGACTAGCAATGGCAACACTAACCAGTATAAACCAGCCATGATAATGTCTGATAATGTCATAATAATTATAGTCTAAGCTGGTATTTTCAACAGGGTATAGTGATCATTTATATAAAAAAACCTAAAGAAATGCTATATGAATTGTTATCATGATTTTGAATTCCTAAAATAAAAAATCAAATAGGGAAAATACACTGTAAAAATATATACTGCTGTTCAAAAGTTCTGATGTTTTTTAGAAAAGTCTCTTCTGCTCATCTTCCTATTTAGAATAAAGGGCTTTTTTTAATATTTTTTTTTTTTTTTTTTTTTTTACTTTTATTCATCAAAAAAATCCTGAAAAAAGTAAGTTTCCAACATTGATAATAAATCAGCATATTATAATTATTTCTGAAGGATCATGTGACACTGAAGACCGGAGTATTGATGCTGAAAATTCAGCTTTGCATCGCAGGAATAAATTACATTTTAAAATTATATTAAAATAGAAATTTTATTTAAAATTGCAATAATATTTCATAATATTACTGTTGTTTCTGTATTTTGGATCAAATAAATGTAGACTTGTTGTACAGAAGAGAGTTCTTTAAAAAACATAAAAAATCCTTGATCCCAAACTTTTGAATGGCAGTGTGCAATGTGTGTTCTTTGTAATTATTAATGATATTTACTAGCAATTTCTGAGTGAATTTTTTTACATTTTAGACATTTTTTTCCTTCAGTCTAGAATCTTCTTTTTAGTTTTTTTTTGACATTCCAGTTTCCAAAAAAAAAAAAAAAAATCAGTTTATCATGCACATTGGAATTCACCTTTAGTTAGCAATCCATAAGCATATATTTTGAATAGGATATTTGCCATTTGCTCCTTGTGACGGCATCTCATCAACAGAGAGGTGAAGCTCGAAGAATTCTCCAAGAAACAAAGTCACTCCTTTCCTCTTTCCATGAGAGAAATCACCAAGACACCGTAAACATGTACACAAAAGCAGGCATTTAATCATCTTGACAGTGTACAAACTCTGCCATAGCTTGTTTAATTCATGAAAACCTGTGTTTTTGTGTGTGACTGGCCTTTACCCAGTATGGAGAAGCTTCTGTGTTGGCTGTCTCCCGCCAGCATGTAGCTGCAGTCTCCAGGGAACTCATAAATCACACTGTCAAATGTGTGTATGTGTGACCAGACCCCTCCACTGACACCAAACCTACAGAGAAAAGAGTTAAAGAGAGTCAAGCACTTGCACACTTGTTTATAATCAAAGCAACAACTAATATTTAAAAGTTAGGGGTCGGTAATCAACCAAGTCTGCATTTATTTGATCAAAAATATCATTACAAAATAATAATAATATTGAAAAATATAATTAAAGCTTTAAATAATTGTTTAAGATTTTAATATGTATGTAATTAGTATGTAATTAAATTAATGTAATTTATTATTGTGATGGTAAAGCTGAATTTTCAGTGTTAAATAATCCTTTCAAAATCATTCTAATATGCTGTTTTGCTGCTCAAAAATAACATATATTATGTTGAAAGATTACTATCTTTGTTAAAGCCTTGATATCTTTTTTTTTCAGGATTTAATTGTGAATAAAAATAATTTGGTAACACTTTATTTAAAGCCTATATGCATAATGCGTTAAAAAAATGTTAATTCACCTTATAATGCATTGTACTCATTTCAATTCATTCACTGTCAATTCAGTGTTACACTATGCATTTTAAATTTGGTAATAATTATTTCTGACAAGATATAATGTATTACAGCGCACATTATGAATTATTATAATGCATTGTCCCATATAATAACCCTTTATAATGTATTATTATGCATGCCTAAACATCAAAACATAAACCTTAAACAACCAAACAGATGTCCACGTCTAATACAAGGATTTGAAATAATCACAGAAACAAATGCATATTGTAATGCATATTCAGGACAGCTTGCTGGTAGTGTAACACCTATTACCTTTGACCTCTGACCTCTGCCCAGCTGCAGGCTCCCAGCAACAGGTTCTCTGAAGCACTTTGCTGTGCAAGGTCTTTACTGTCCAGTGTCTCACAATCCTGAAGACATGACTGGAACCCAGTCCTAGAAGAAAATAAACACTTTATAAGAACAAGAGAGGGAGAGATGGTGTGATTCCTGTTTTTAAACTCAGAGAGGACAATAGGAGGAAGTCTGGGCATTGGAGGAACCGAAGGATTAGTCTGGAAGTGAAGACAGATAAGACAAACCAACAGAGGACTTTAGAGCCAAGCTAAACAGCATACACATGCACACAAACTGCAGCATATGCAGTGAGTTCACAGCCTCTGTGATGTAACCTGTCTGTAAAACTGAAAGATTAACTGTTGGAAAAACCTTACTGCAGCTGTGTATTCAGAGCATGTTCACATGAACTCCATTCATTATTAATATGGGTTTTGACATGCTATCATTCTTTGTTGATCCCGAACTTACTGGCAAAACCATGTCCTACATCAAATCCTTGCTTCAGGACCCAAACTGTACAGTACATTTGACATTAAGTGGCGACCCTTCACAGCACTGAAAAGTAACTTAAACTAATGCCCAACAATTATGCTAATATAGTAACATAAAATAGACTGAATAGAAAAATTTACATATGAACATTTACTCACACTTAGGTCATCCAAGATGTAGATGAGTATATTTCTTCATCGGAACATATTTGGAGAAATTTAACATTACATCAGTTGCTCATGGGTGGATCCTCTGCAGTGAATGGGTGCCGTCTGAATGAGAGTCCAAACAGCTGATAAAAGCATCACAATAATCCACAAGTAATCAGTGTGGTTCCAGTCTATACATGAATGCTTTGTAAAGTAAGAAGCTGCATGTATAAATCCATCAAGACATTTAACCTTTAACTGTTGTTTTTGGCTTAAATACCCAAAGTAGTCCATAATAACGCTGTCCATCCCCTGAAGAAAGGATGGCCCAAAAGTCCATCCCCTTTTGTCCTCTTGCATCAAAATCCACCAACAAATTTGTTTAGAACTGTTCTGGACTGTTTGCAAATAGTCCTTAATTTGTGCATACTTCTCACCTGATTCAGAAAATACTTAATATTATTCTTTTTTACAGAAAGGTGTATTATGGATTATTTGGCAGAATACAGTCGAGTTGAGAGATGCTCGGTATATAAAGTTAATAGCCCTATAGGGAGAGAGAGAGAGAGAGAGAGAGAGAGAGAGAGAGATATGTTATTGAGCTTGCACTCTCCTTCACAACCATACTTAATAAGCAGTGTAAATGAGGACATACTGTAGACTTGTCTTGATGTAAAGTTAATTATAAACACTACTAACCCAGCCCTACAGCCCTATATTTATGTATGTATTCTGGCACATTCCAGAACTCCATTCATCAGATATAAAACGTGTGTGGATGTTTATGACTGTTTATTTTGGATTATGAAATCATGTGAGTGGGAACTGTGAGTCAATGAGAGCTGCTTTGGTGCTTCACTTGGTTTTCATATTTTTAGTATGTAAAATTATGATTTTGGTTCAATTAAATATGAAGAAAAGTAGAAGATAAGGAACGTGAGATTAAATAATGCATCATAAGAAATTAAGAAATGGACAAAATCACACAACGATCTATTTGGAGTGTTTCATTAATACTAAATTATATTTCATTTCAATGAGAGATAAGTATTCAGTCAATCTTCATTTATGGTACAAAAAGCGGGCAGGTGCCATTAACACCCGCATATCTAAAGATGATAAAGTTCACTTATGCAACATTTAAAAATGCATGACAAGAAACCACTGGGCTCTGGTCTGACTGAGGTGACGTCATTCCACCATGACGTCATTATGATATATCATATATGCCCAGAGAATAAAGACTGAGTGCCGAATGGATCTTTCCATAAAATAAATGGTTAAAAAATGAGTCCTCGAAATTCCCTAACAAGCGTATCTAAATAAAGCAGCGATTTTTATTAATCCTCCAAAAAATAGCAACAATTCGACTTTTGGCACGTTTAATTTTGTCTCACCGAGCAAATGATTGCTGAGTTGGTCTTTGGCAGGAGGAATGAGTTTGTGTCTGTCGGGAGTTTTTCATGTGCGCGCGCTACACACTCACTCACACGCGCGCGTAAAGTCAGACACAGCCGCACGCGCAAGCCGCCAGCGAGACACCGGGACACAGACGGATCTTTCACTTTCATTGAGTATTGTGTGAGGACAGACTGCTGCGATGGCGGCGTTGACCGGAGGAGAGATGTGCGTCAAGTATCTGATGTTCGTCTTCAATTTCATCTTCTGGGTGAGTGAGAAATGATTGATGTGTGGAGAGGTTGGCTCGCTCGCGGGACGTTGTTTTATAATTAACGTTACTCGCGATTTTCCTCAAAAGATACATTGATAAATGCGTGTGTATAGCGTCCCGTTTAAATTCTTAATTAGTTTAGATTGTAATTAATGACGTTGGGACGTCTGTGTGCAGCAATGCAACGGGATTGCAACCATTTGGTTGACCTAATTTGAAGGTTTTTAGCTCGCATTTCAGGACCCTGGTCGTGTAGTTAAAATACTGTGTGTGTGTGTGTGTGTGATGGGACAAGCACTGAATTTTGATAGTGTTTCCTCTGACTCCCCTCTGTTCGTGTTTGTGTGTCAGCTGTTCCCTCTCACGGCTGGACAGGCGCGTTCTGCTGATGTCCGTCCGATTCGTGAACAAATCGTTCTTTTGAACCGGTTAAATGAGTCATTCGAACTGATTCGCAAAGTGTTCAGTCTCGAACTCGAATTAGCATAGTACGCTTGTAGACAGTTTATAGTATGTATAAATTGTACGTAGTATGCTAATATGTGTAGTGCGCATCAGTCGGGTTGCAGAAGAAAATGTGTATATAGAAATTGATTTTTAACTGTATACTTATAAAACTTTAAAATACCTACTATGAGCTTTTGAGGTTTATGCATTTTTACATCCGAAGCAAGCATTTTGTTACCACCAGGGAAGGATGACGAATACAAAAAAAAAAAAAACGCTTATTAAAATTTTGGACTTCTAGGATGCTAAGATGCACAGTATGTTGAATAATGTATCCCACAATGCAATGCACCTGACTTTTTATTATATTTTCTGTCATTATGAACATTTAAGGTAATATCAGTCTCTTTCTGAAAACTGCGTCTTCCCTCAATATTTGTTTTAACACTTTCAGACATTTTTACACAAAACTGCATTAAAATTAAAAATAATTATATTTGTGATTAATGCACCTTTAGTGTCACAAAATGGTATTTCAAATCTTTATATGCATACTTATATGCATATTACCACTACTATATAGCATGCAAAAGCAGTTTGCATTATGAATTTTCACTTAACATGTTATATTTCAGTAAGCAACAACAGACAATCAAGCTTGCACAGTATGTTTTGGGCGTAAATCCATTTGGGTCTGCTCTGTTTTTTTGTTTTTTTGTTTTTTTTTGGCAACACAGATTGCACCATACTTACAACGTTCATTCGGATGTTCAGTATCATGCCAGAGGTCAGCTTATGTGTAATCGATAAGAATGGAACATTTTTGTACCCTCATCTCAAAATTAAATTGCACCAGCGGGAAAATGTCTGCAAAGTGTGGCCTTTTACTCATGGTCTAGAGCTCTGCAAACAGATCAATGATTGATCTTTCCATAGTGTTTACACATTATGGGAGAGCCGGCCTACAAATAGCTTATTTTTGTCATCTATCCACATTAAACTCGAAGAAAATATCACCTTAAACAGTGCATTGAAATAAAAGACTAAAAGTGAAATTTTGAACCTGCTCACTGAAATGAACCAATTCACTAAATGAATCTCTTATTCTTCAACGCAGTGAACATGACCCAAAGCCGTATGGTGTGTGTGTGTCCAGCCCGAGGGTTTATGTGAGTACGCGTCCTAGATTGTCTTTAATCTGCAAGTGTATTTATAGAGCATGATAATCTCATGGACAAACTCACTGTAAACTGCATTTGTTGTGGGTTTTGATGGGGAATAATGAAATTATGAAATTGTGTGGTGTGTCCACATGTTGGATCTGGTCTCATTCATTTGCAATCTGTAAATATTAATTAATATCCGCATTACTTAACACCTCCTCTGAGCTCACACACACACACACACACACACACATACACACAGAGAGAGTGTATTAACATTAACATTACTGTCAAATATAAAACACATGTTTGTGACGTGGTAACTACTGGTAATGATGGTATTGAGGAAGAGACTTTTCAAAAAATATAGAATTTTTTTTTGGTGGGGGTTAAATTTGATTAAAAATAAATAAAGTGAAGTGACATTCAGCCAAGTATGGTGACCCATACTCAGAATTTGTGCTCTGCATTTAACCTATCCGAAATGCACACACACAGAGCAGTGAACACACACACACTGTGAACACACACCCGGAGCAGTGGGCAGCCATTTATGCTGCGGCGCCCGGGGAGCAGGTGGGGGTTCGATGCCTTGCTCAAGGGCACCTAAGTCGTGGTATTGAAGGTGGAGAGAGAACTGTACATGCACTTCCCCCACCTACAATTCCTGCCGGCCCGGGACTCGAAAAATTATATGTTATATAATGTTAGTATGTGTTGTACTAAATTTAGATTATGCTAAGTTTAATAAAAATAATTTTGTTCAGAAGATTATTTCCATTACATTTATAGTCACGAAAACTTGATTTTAGTTCTGTATTACTGATTTAGTGTAATATGGTAATGGGAATTCAAAAGAAAATCTGAGTCATTATCATGAAAATGTTGCAGTGAAAATAATGCTTCATTTTTGTAAAGCAAAATATCCATTTGTTTTTGTGATGAAATATGACCCAGCTAGAGCGTTAATGTCACCTGCAGACTTACACAACATGCTGCCTCCCACACACCTGTGAGCTCCTCCCACTGACTCACACAGACTATTGTGCAACACACAGACACTTTTCAGTTTTACTTTCCTTATACAAACAAAGTGAGGAAGCGCGTTTGTGAGCAGACTTTGTAGAAACTGATTTATTTAGCTGAGAGTGCTGGTGAACGCATACGGTTTCCCTGAACGAGTGACTTGGACAACAGCAAAATGGGTGTTGATGGATGTCCAAAATGCATTAAAAATGCCATGTTTATCTTGAACTTTATCTTCTGGGTAGGTGCAATTTCATATTTGTGTGTGATTGTGTGAAAGTATTAGTGTTGTGTTTTTATGTGTGGAATGTGGTGGAAGGGCGAAGTGGGGTTGTTTTAATGGTGTTTGTTTAGCTAAGCATTGGCATGGAGATTTGGAACAGATTTCTCAACCTTGAGTTTTTGAAACAAAAGATCTGGGTCAGAGAGAAAGAATCAAAGAGCAGGACATGAAACCGTTGCGCTCAGCTTAGTGAGCAGGACTTGACAGAACAATAAGTCACATGATATAATGATGAGCTTGTTGTTTTTAAATCATAGGCTGTAAGATGATTGACCGGTGTGATGCATCTGTTTGTTTGTGTTTTTGTGCATAACTTTGAAACAAAATCTCATGGTGTTTTTCTTGAACGCAATAAGATTGCTTGACATTATTAATCTGAAGTCATTTTGGGTCAAACCAACAGATGTTGAATCTGATCAAATGTGCTGAACATACTGTACCGTAATATTTTTAGTGTTAAAAAGGAAGCAAGCAGGATTTTTCCATGTGACAGAGTTTATTTTATCCCAGGATGGAGGAAGTAAAATCAGGCGTGCGTTTTTTTCCAAAACCACAGATAAACATGCATACACACTGACTGTTTTTAGCATCACATGTCTAACAGATTGACCGAACTTGTGCCAGTTTTATTTGGATTCTGTCATGTAATATTGCTTGCTGGTTGCAGAGAAAATGAGTATAAGCCTCCGAGCCTATTGAGTTTTAATAATCATTATTGCATAATTCATGCACCTTTTGTGTTGTGTTGTCTTTGTTTGAAGAAACACTGCTTAACACTGCCAGTGCACACCTGATCGTATAAAAATAAGCATGCATTCTGACTGAAATATTGTTTCAAGTTACCTATAAATCATATATATTTAATTATAATATGTTTCATTTGTACTTGTCTTTTATAGATAATAATGTATAATTTATTTATATTTCTTTTGCAAGCCACCTATCAATTCTATTATGTTTTATAATAATAATGTTTTACTATTTTTGTATTTTTTGTTTCCAGTTCATTAATTATATACATTGTTTGTTTTTGTAATGTGTTTTATATGTAATAATTTTATTTGTTTTTATAATAATAATAATAATAAATTGCCTTACTTTAACTTAAAGAACAGGACATATACTTTTCTAAATAAAATTATATATATATATATAATAAAATAATCCCATTAAATTAAGATACTTAACTGATGTATTTTTATTTTCTTTAATTTTAATGTATTGTAGTTTAGTCTCTAATACACTTATATAATGAATAGCTGCTAATGAAGGGTGTGGGACTGTGTGATCAGGCTTGTCAGGATGTAATTGTTCTGTGGCAGTAATTATCTACATAACATGTATGCCTTATATAACCCATTAATGGTAAAAAAAAAGCATAAGCAAAGCTGGCAGCAAGCAGGTCAAGTGAATGGGAATGTAAACGGATGGCTTTTAGACCTCTTTAAATCAAGCCAGTAACCTCTGCTGAGATCATTATAGCTCTTTCTATTTAATGTTAAATGTTTCCTTCTGATCTCTGTGTATTTTAGTCTGTTTGTAAGTATTTCAGGGTGATTTATTCACAATCTCTTGTTGTTCTACCACAGATTGCAGGGACAGGCGTCTTGGCTGTTGGACTCTGGCTGAGGTTTGATCCCAAGACTAAAAGCTTGTTTGAAGGAGAGAACTCACCTTACGTCTTCTACACAGGTCAGTCATAAAAACATGCTTTTTGTGCCGCCTCATGTGATGATCAGCCAGTTAAAGTGAGGCTTGTGTTGTAGGAGTGTACATCCTCATTGCAGTCGGCGCGCTGATGATGGTTGTTGGATTTTTTGGATGTTGTGGTGCCATCCAGGAGTCCCCTTGCATGCTGGGATTGGTAATCCCCCTCATTATATACTCAATTATCACTACTTTGTAGTATTAAGATGTTATCAGCCGTGGTGTTTGACTGTCGTTGTTGTTTTCCCACAGTTCTTCTTCTTCCTGTTGGTGATCTTTGCGGTCGAGGTGGCTGCTGGAATTTGGGGCTTTTCCAACCAGACAAAAGTGGGCGTCCCAAATTCTCAGTGCACATGCAAACACACCGATGATGCTCCTAATTCAAGCTACTATGATTGTGTCCATAGGTTACTGACGATATAACGACTTTCTACAAGGAAACATACAAAAACTACCAACAAACCAAACAACCAGCTCTGAAGGAAACACTCCGCCTCATCCAGCATGGAGTAAGATCTTGTTTCTCTCTTTCGCTCTGTGAACACCAACTGCTAGTTGTTCCTCTGAAGCGCTCGTCTAACAGCCTGGGAGATTGTAAACATCTTCAGAACAAGTTTGCTTGCTGTTTTTATGTGCTCTATGCATCAGATGCTTTCTCAAACACTAATTATTCCTAGCTCATTGACTCCGATGCCTTGCTAATTTGTGATGACATCTGTTCCTCATCTTCAGCTTAACTGCTGTGGACCACCAGCAAACTCTAAGGATGATCTTGAAGGGACCTGCCCAGGAAAAGGACCGCTTGATTTTCTCATTGCAAAGGTGCTTAAGTGCTGCATTTTGGTAGTTTTTATATTTAATAAGTAGATGCCACTGATTACTGAGCTTTGTAATACATTATCGGACAATATCCATATAGTGACTATGAAGGCTATGATAAAATAACAAATACATGTTAGCATAAAAATACAGATTCAAAAATGCTAAATGTGAGAACTATGGAAATAAATGTAAATATAAATACATTTAAATAGAAATTAAATATTAGAAAAAAATGTATAAATTATGAAACTGATTTCATATTTATGCAGTCCTTATTTAATATTAATACAGTCCTTTATATAGTCCTTAACTTTGACTTAAATGTTATTTGAGAAATGATTTAATGCATGTTATTTTAGTATTTTTCTATATGCTATTAATATTTATTAATATTTCAAATTCTTTCATTTTTATGTTTAGTAATGTGTTTTTGTGTTTTTGACAATTTTTTTATAATTCTTGAATATTCTAATTATTAAAAAAATATACATTTAGCTTTATATATATATATTTTTTTTTTTTTTATTGTATTTTTTTTCTTTTTTTTTCAGTTTTATTTTATGTCAAAATGAAAATGATTTTTCAAAGTTTTTGTTTTCGTTAACAATAACAACCTGAATTTCCCAAGGCACATCGTAACTCCTTAAAATTGTAATTCAGTTTCATATCCATGTTTTTAATAGAATACACAAATACTTTGGTCAAATATCAGTCAATGACTGTGTAGCATTACAGTTGACCGTGATGGACGAGATTCTTGTGGGCAGCAGGTCTGATTACAGCCGGTTTAGCTCCGATGTTTCTAACCTTTCTGTACGCCTCAGTGAAACATGCTGTTGTCAAGCAAGAGGTCATCGTGGCATAGTAACTGTTTACAAAATTGAGAAAAGAGTTAAAAAGTGTTGAAGTGAAATGATGGTGCATTTTCAAAAGGTGTTCTAAAGATCCAGCAGGGTTTAAGTAAACTAATGAACAAAGTCTTTACACAGCCCTGTTATATCAGACATATGAATTATGTCTAAATCTTGTTTAATGTGTTCAGAGCTGCCCTGATGCCATTGAGGAAGTCTTTAGCTCCAAACTTCATATTATTGGAGGCGTTGGAATCGGCATTGGAGTGATCATGGTAAACTTTATTTAATATAAATGTGTACATGTATGTCATTTTTATACAATTATATGCATATATAAAATGTTATATATAAATTATAAACATTTTATTTATATTGGTGTTCGTTCGTATTGTTTTTTGTACTGTAAGTCCGCTTGTTCTGCATTTTGACCTTTTAGTAGATTTTGAACATTTTATAATTGTAAATTCTAAATTTAATATTTCATGAATTTAAAAACTCATTACCATTCAGAAGTTTTGGTTCAGTAGTTTTTTTGTTGTTGTTTTTGTTTTTAGAAATTAATACTTCTATTCAGCAAGGATGCATTAAGTTGCATTAAGTGAAAGTTTTATACAGTATTTTTACAGTATTACTTCCTAAAGAATTTCTATAAGAATAAATAATTTAACCAAATTTTTCTATTTCAAATAAATGCTTATCTTCTGAACTTTCTAAATTATTTCTAAAAATAATTTAACCAAATATTTCTATTTCAAATAAATGCTTATCTTCTGAACTTTCTAAATTATTTCTAAAAATAATTTAACCAAATATTTCTATTTCAAATAAATGCTGATCTTCTGAACTTTCTATTCACGAAAGACTAAAAAAAATGCAATGCTTATACAAAAATATTAAAAAGCGTTTTCAGCATTGATGATAAAAAGAAATGTTTCTTGAGCAAATCAGCGTAATAGAATGATTTCTGAAGGTTTATACGACACTGAAGACTGGAGTAATATTCAGCTTTGCATTACAGGAATAAATCACATTTTAAAATTCATTCAAACAGAAAACTGTTCTTTTAAGAACATTACTGTTTTTCCACATCAAATAAATGCAGCCTTGGTGAGAATTCTTTCAAAAATATAGAACATCTTATCAACTTTAAACTTTCCAATGCTAGATTCTACTAATGGTGCAGAAATTACAAACTGCAGATTTAAATAGTAAAAAGTATATATCTCTTTGCACCTTGATTGAAATGCTTTTTTGAAGACATGAATTGTCACATGCACGTGTATGTGTGCGACTGACGTGTCACTGAAGAACTGTGTTCTCCGTGTGCGCAGATCTTCGGCATGATCTTCAGCATGATGCTGTGCTGTGCCATCCGGAAAACCTGGGAGATTGTGTGAGGGTCCGGTTGCCTGGGAAACTGCCAGTATATTTGTGTTGCATGATGTCTGTCCCAAAGCACTGTCTTGAACATGACCTCATCAGCTAAAAGCCAGTTAGCTCACTGCGTCAGGCACTCGATCTCTTCACGTCTCTGACTGACTGGAATTCACTCTTTTTCTTAGTGCAGCTGTATCACTGCTCACCAGTAATGAGAGAAAAGGCTTGGTTTAGCATTCCAAGCCCATTTGAAAAGGCCTTTATAAGTCTTACTTTTTATATTTTTTTATCGTTCATAATAGATTTTAAGGATTAACCATTTGTTCGCTTTATTGTACTCGCTGTACTGCGTGATATGAATTGTTCTTGAACTTTTCTAATGTTTTGTTTCTGACTTGTAAATGGGGTCGGGTGATTTAGCCACATACGGCTCAAATAAAAGCCAAATTATTCATGCATTTTGTGGTGGAATGTTTTTTGCTGTGTCCAGGATGAAGTGTGTTTGCATGGATTTGTTTTAATAGCCTTCATAAAAGGCCGATAAGAGTTATTGTGAAAGGGCTTAATGTCCAAAACATCATCAGTTTCCCATAATCACAGCGTGGCTCCATTATGTGACCGTTTACAACCTCTCAGTTCCCTTAATCTTGTTGTATCATTTTCTCTTTCCGTTCTTCTTCCTGTTTACTTTACTTGGTCTCATTTAGGACAAGATATGGCAACTGGAACAAAATCTGTACACTGGAAGTATTTGTCCCTTGCCTTAGGTTTTATGTGAGCTCTGTTTCTCAAACACAACACTGACACATTGTGAAAAAATGTTTATCTGCTTTAGAAGTGACAGTATGACTCACTAACAAACCCAAACAGATCCAGCAGCAAAGAGAACAGAGTTTGAAATCATATTAAAGCACACATCCATCAAAGCATTTCCTTTACTGTGATTTTATTAAAATCTCTCTCTCTCAAAAAAAAAAAAAAATGTTTTCGTTGTGAGGGGTTATGCTTCCAAAACATATGGCTTAACCTTCTTCCTGGTGTATATATAATCATAAACCAAGTGGATGTTGTTGTATAAGATGTTATCTAGTGTTGTTGAGTATCAGTTAGACACTATTATAGTTAGTCCTTTAATAGACCTTTTACATTTTTTATAATATTTGTATTTTCTAAATATGTCAGTAATTTTTATTTATTTATTTTAGTCCATCAAGTTCATCTAAATCAAATATTGCTTTGGCAATAAGATTAAATATGTTTATATATGATTTTATTTCTTTAAATTTATCTTTCTTAATGTTTATTGAACTTTTATAATATTAAAATTATAAAGATACAGGAGAATAGAAACAAACATATAACATATATTTCATTTTATTTTAGTAGTTTTTTTATTGCTTTGGTTTTAGTTAGTAAAACCCTTCTATGGGCCTTGAAATACTTAAAAATACAAAATAATAAATAAAAAAAAGCTTTCTTTATAGGGAAATAATTGTCAGTTGGTTTGATACTTTGTTATATTATTACTATTAATTAATACTTAAAATCATTTACATAAATTGTCTATCAGTTTCAATCTCTATCTTAACAAATTACAGCAAAAAAAGAAAATATAATTAATTATTATGATAATAACTTTATTATTGCGATTGTCACATTTGTGATTTTGCTTATTTCCCCCTCAAATATTTTGATACACTTGATATAACATGAACTTTGTTGCCCCCTGGTGGTCATTATGATTAATTATTTTGAACAAGAAGCAACTAAACAAACAAACTTTATAACTCAACAACTAATGTATTTCAGATGTTTATCAATTAGAGACCGAGAAAGAACTCTTGAGTTCCTGATGAGTCTTAATAGAAATACAGACTGGCTGACGTCTGAAGTGAACGAGCTCCATTACACTTCTAAAAGGTTTGATCAGTTTAATGTAGCTGTAGGCTATACTAAAACACAGAGAGAGGAAGTGTGTTACAGTCTGTAAGCATCTCATCGTCCTCTTCAGTACAATACTGAGCAGATGCTGGAGCTGTTTGACTTCACTTTTGTTTGGATGCAAATTAAGACAGTGTGTGCATCAGGACAAATCAGATGGTACAGGTGGGCTTCTATTTTCATCTTATTTCCAAAGATTTTACTCAAGAAATGTTGGTTTCTCTTTACATTAAGGTGTCATTTGTTAACAGTAGTAAATGTATTAACTAACATGAACGAACAATGAACAATACATTTATTACACTATTTATTAATATTCGTTAATGTTTATAAAAATACAGTTGTTCATCGTTTGTTCAGGTTAGTTCACAGTGCATTACTTATGTTAACAAACACAACTTATGATTTTAATAATGCATTAGTAAATGCAGAAATTAACTAAGATGAATAAATGCTGTAGAAGTATTGTTCATACTAACATGTTAGCTAAAGTAGTTAACTAATGTTAACTGATGAATCTTATTGACTGAGTGGTAATGAAATGTCATATGCTTAAAAGTATTTAAATCTCTAAAAAAATATATCAATATATTAAATCTTGTCTCAATATTTTAAATGCATGTTTTTAATTGAGGCTTGTGCATAAAATTCATACAATTCAATACATTACTCTTCAATATACAGTATATGATTGACTTTTTTAAATGATTTAATATGTAATTCACTGGTGTGCATTTTAACATTATTTAATATACAAATATATAAATAGATATCTCAAAGCAATTAAATGCAGGTATATTTTTATATTAACTATTAAATGACTTGACCAATAAAAAAAAGTTATTAAATGCAGAGAAATGTATAAATAAATAAAAGTATGGATACATTACTTAGTACATTTTGCCAATGTTACTTATAATTTATTGAATGATTCATTTTCTTTTATTAACTAATGTATAATATATACATATTAAAATAAATATTTTTATTTAAAAAAATATATGTTTTTGTTAAAATGTATTACATTTTATTGTAATATTGTTTAATACATTTATAGGGGTTACAATTGAGTTTTTTCGATGCATTTCTCTGTACATTATAAT
Source organism: Carassius auratus (assembly GCF_003368295.1). Classification (NCBI taxonomy): domain Eukaryota; kingdom Metazoa; phylum Chordata; class Actinopteri; order Cypriniformes; family Cyprinidae; genus Carassius; species Carassius auratus. The sequence goes on along the minus strand of NC_039260.1, from coordinate 3,535,182 downwards.
ACATTTCTTCAGTTCTATGTTTATTATCCTGCATTAGAACAGTCATTAAAGCATGCGTGACTTTCACCACAGCAGCTCCGTGTGCAAACACACCAACTAGAGGATGCAACACTCCTGTCACACATGGAGTAGAAGCAGATAGAAACTATCCATCCTGTTTCTCAAGTGTGGGGGGTTTTGATCAGCTCGTGAGGGATGAGAACCGGGATTCATGGCATCCCTTGAGACCCCACATGACCTGCATTTTTGCACTAACCGTAGGATTGACCGCCGCCTGACCACTGACTACTGCTTTACCTACCAGTGTCTTTCAGGTGGGACCCTGATCACCGGAGCTAGATGATTTCACACCATCACTAATGGTTTCTGCTCTTTTCAAATGCTCTGATCTGTGGCTATATTAAGGCTTTGAATAAGGTCAGCAATGAATAGATTTGTTCTCAGCATCATATCCCAGTGGCAAGAGGTAACCGCTTGATTTTTTATTGCACTTTCCTTTGTTGGACTGTTTTAACTTGCATAGGATTTATATGTAATTTAATTTTTGTGGAAATCCTTCTCTGGCTGACCTGATTTTACAGCTGTGCTCTCCTTTGCAGAGCTGCATGTGCCTTTGAGGAAAAGGGGAAAGCAAAGGACAGTACGCTTGAATTTCTGTAGTGTACATGAGTACAAGCTCAAATCTGGTGCAAATGGCTGAAAACCCTGAAGACCCCCTTGTATTGTTGGAGATCCTGGAGGTGTTAGGTGCATGCCGTGGAAGCGTAACGTATGCAGATATTTGTGTCTATCTGAGTGGACACTTCAGCCTGCAGCCGCTTTTAGATTTACGGAGTCTCTTATACTCCACCGCCTGTAGAGACCCCTGTTTCCCTGCCACCCTTTTCCGAGAGCGACTTCACCCACCCTGCAGCAACCGGCTTTCGGCGGCCGCTGATGTCGTCTCCCTGTTCAACCTGCTCATGCACACCCGGATGGCTCCTACATACACTCAGAACCTTCAGTCTTTGACGCCCTGTCAGGTCTGTGGGAAGGGATTTGTGCGTTACGACTGGCCGGCCGTCTTACCCGTCACAGGAGGAGGCACCGCCTCTGAGGACTGTAAATATGAGAACCTGCCTTGTGAAGCATTCAGTCATAACACAGAGGCTTCACATGCTCAGATCACCTCTGCGTTGGTCGCTCATCCCCACTCACACATGCACAACCGGGACAGCATGCAGAAATCACATTCTGGGGAGATTTCCATTGACGTGGATGATCAGGAGACTGGCAAGCCACCGGCGACCAATCAGGAAACCCGCGTCGCTCATTCAAGCTCCCAGAAGAGGAGTGCCTTTAAAAAGGGGCTCCACAAAATTCCACTCATATCCGTGGAAAGTGACGGCCAATGGACCCAGGGCCAAAGCCCAGATGGACCAAGATCAGATAGTGAGGACTTGATATACGCTTCCCAAAAGAACCCCTATCCAGACGCCACAGCATACTCAAACGACTACTACAACCCAGCATCGCATGCGCAAGACTATTCGTACACTCATTTGAAGGTACCTGAACTGGATGCACACGTGGCCGACACTCAATCCTACGATGATGCCGCAAACCCCTACGACCCTCAGACTCAGTGGCGTCAGGCGAAGCACGAGAGTTTGGACGAGCTCCAGACGTCCACCTACTTCGGCCCTTCGATCTCCAGCCAAAAGCACCAAACCCCTGCTCTTCAAATCAAAAGTCACAGCTTGGACATCGACAGCAGGACGGCGGACGAAAGCCTTGAGCAGGAAACGACGAGGTTGCAGAAACCCAGATCAGAGCGGTCTGTCTTAGAGAAGTCTGGATTACGAAAGCCAGGATCTGTTAAACTTAGCTTCGACGGATCAAGCTTTGACGTTCCAGGTTTTGATCCTCGCATCGTCAATTCGGTGCGGGATACCTTCAAGCGGCTGAGCGGCATGAGTTTAGACGCATGGTACGATTGGTCACCGAGCATTGATGGCATGGTTAGCATAGGCACCCAAACGGAGCCTGCAGATCGGCGCGCTTTACGAAGCCTCATGCTTGCCGATAAACTCTCCATCGACAACCCTGACATTGGCGAGGATGACATCAGCGCCATATTCCGTTTCCTAGACGACATTAGCATGTGTGGCTCCATGGCAGTGCTGCCAGGGGAAGGAGGCGGGGCCCAAGAAGGGGGCGGAGCCGGGCTTCCAGAGAGGCGTGAACGTTTGGGAAAGTTAAGGAGGTTGTTTCACTCCTTGGAGGCACCAGAGGAGGGCGTTAGATGGGGCGTGGGGCGCCTGCTCCAACGAGTCACGGAGCTGGAGCAGCAGCTAGAGCCGATCGCAGAGCTACGTGAGCAGCTGGGCCTCGTGCTCTCCACGCTGAACCGTCTGGAAGAGCGGGAGCAGGTTGCATGCCCACACATACATCAAATGCACATACAGCCACAGCTCACACCAAGGCCTAGCCTGCAGCAACAGCAGGGCTCCCCGAGGACCAATTTAGTGGCAGAGGGCGTCAACGAGGCAGCAGCGAAACGCAGACGGCTGTTTGTGCGCAGGACATCCAGGAGCCACACAGAGAGCAGCGGATCAGAAGCCCCCAGAGAGTGGAGCATCAGCTTCAGCAAGGAGCCACACATACAGTCTGTTAAGGTAACAGGATAATATATATATATATATATATATATATATATATATATATGAATGATTCATGGCATCCATCATTTTGTACACCTAGGAAGGGTTTTGATGCAATAAAATAATAATATTGCATTAATGTAGTATTCAGAATTAGAACATACATGCATTTTTACTAGTAGTCTCATTTGGACCTTATGTATATGTGCAGATAAAATAAACCTTGTCTGGCTTCTCAGTCGGATCATTTAGGTGGAGTACATAAAAGAGAGGGCTCTGTTGTGCAGGAAGTGATGGGCTTTCACCTTATGCCACCTGAGACCCACAATGCACCACGCCGCACATCTGTCCATAGCATTACCCAGCATGTGACTGAACGCCCCAAAGTGACCTGGAGCCAATCAGACTTAACACCGCTGGATCTTCAGGTGACACCTCCAAATGTAATGTTTTCATTTGTGTTATGTTTTCTTTTTAGTGAAAACATTTTCACTTCATGAATCTATATTTTTCTACAGTGTATTCTTGCTGGGGACAAACTGAACTAAACTAGAAAAAATATATATATATTGAATGGCAATATAGTTTTCTAAAGCGCTTAGGTTTTGATGAGGTTTCTATAACATGTTTTATAAATCTGTGTAAAAGGAACAGTTCACCTGATCAAGAGCCTAATAAAAACATTATAAAATCCACAAAAGTAATCCACATGACATTTAGTAATCAAATCATTCAAGACATTATTACATTCAAATAGAGTCCTCTATCCATAATAAAGCTGAATCAGGAGAGAAATATGCACAGATTAAGCACCAATTACAAGAGTAAACCATTCTAAAAATTATATGTTGGTGGATTTTGGCGTAAAAGGACAATATGGTATGTTATTCTTTTTTTGGGGGGGGAGGGGGGGGGGTTGATTAGAAGCAACAGTTGACTTTAAAAGATGTTATCAGATGGACTGGAGTGGTGTGGATTATTACGATGTTTTTATCAGCTGTTTGGACTCTCATTCTGACGGCACCCATTCAATGCAGAGGATCCATTAGTGAACAAGTGATGTAATGCTACATTTCTCCAAATCTGTTCTGATGAAGAAACATACTCTAATCTTGGATTGGCTGAAGGTGTACATTTTCAGCCAATTTTCATGTTTGGGTGAACTATTTCTTTAATCTGGAATAATAATGGTTATTTTTAAAATGTTCATTATTGTTTTTACGTAAACATCATTGGGCTCTTTGGCAACCTAATCATTAAATCAATCTTAACAGAACATGAAAGAAAACAGATGATGAAACTGTGCAAAGTGTATATTAATGCAGATAAACCGGCACTTACAGTACTCAACTATTTTTTATATACATTTTGCAGGCCCCTGAGTCTTCGGAGTTCTGGACGGATGAAATTTACACACCAGCTTCCGACACGCTCCTGCGGCGTTCGCATTCGTACATCCGTTGTAACAGGAACCAAGCGTACCGCATCGCTGCCCTCAGCATCACTGCCACCATCATCCTCATCCTCATCATCGTCATTCCAGTCAGCACCGTGTAATGTACATACAGTCACATGACACGCCTGAGGCTACATTGAATGGTACAGTATGTGTTTATTAGATAAGGTTATCTAGATTTTAATGAACGCATGAATTCTTCATAAACTTAATTCAAGAAGCATGGCAGACTGTCCCAGTGTAAAACCTATGCAAAATAGACTGCATTTCCTGAAACCTGGGTCTTTTTGGAGTTTCCCTACCTTTAGTGTTGTTTGAATTTAAGCAGGTTTTCAGTTAAACGCTTATTCTGCACTTCATGGCTCGCGGACGTTCCGGTATGCCCTCTTTGTTGACGGACATTGGGGAGTTCCCATTAGTCTAATGTAATTCTGCTGAAACCTGAGACGGCAGCCACTTGCTCACACAGCGGCACATGCTTTCCACATTCTTGCATTCCATTTAAATGTTTGGAAAATCCATTATTAGTTGCAAATTTACATGCAACTGCCCTTTAGATCTGCTAAATGTCCCCGTACGTGTTTTCGTTTGATCCATATTCTTTACTACTAACCTGAATTTGTGGTGAACTCGATCACTACCAAAATAGTGCTCCAAAACATAACATCCTGCCTCACAAAAGCTTAAAAGAAAAGGAAAACAAGCCTCCAGAGATCCAGAATGGATGCATGATGGTGGATCAATACCGGCACACATTTTCAATTTGCTGAACAAAAGCACACTAAAGTTTTAATGGGCTGTGATGGGACTGAGTGAGGGAGGGAGGGGAGAGGCCGAGAGGAAGGAGCGTTTGTCCTCTTTTATTGAGCCTGGAGCTCACTGAGTCCTACTTCTGTCTGCTGCAGCTGATTAATGAGTGATTTGCTCAGGTAAAAGGGTTTCCCATTGGAACTGATGGGATTTTATCATGCAGTTTGATCTGAGATCGCTATTGTAATTCATCTTGCGCTACACACTAGAGAGGGAATGATACCTCAATCAATCACTTTTCTAAATGATCAGATTTGGTATCACAGGCCAGTAAGCAATCACCTACAAAAACAAGCAAAGTGCAGACAGCCGCTCAGACCAACTTAGCAAATGCATAATAAGCCTTGACAATGCTTTCAACAGCTGAAAACTGTAATGTGATGACAATTGAATGAGATGTCCTATTTTAAGGAGGCTATGTGGGAAAAGTTTTGACTTTTGACATGATTTTGATTGATATCTTTGTGTTCTTCTTGTAGAAATAGTCTGCATTTCTCTTCAGAATCATTCTTGTTTTTCATTCCATGACTGTATGAACTTATGCATTTCTGGATTGGGATTTTTCCTTTTTCAGGGCACCTTTGTCTTTTCATAAAGCTGGTTTTGGTTATTCAATGGTACTGTGTCTTGTGTGTCATTTTTTCCACCAGTTAAACAAGCAGGAAGTTGCATAGGAAGCAGGTGGATCATGACAGTGGTTGGAGTGAGAGGTTTTCTTTAATAATATCTTAAATGCTTTTGCATACTGCTTGTTGCTTTTCCCAATGCAGTTTTAATATTTCAGAGCTCTCATAAACGTGTATTATCTATTTATGATCCGTCAGTTCCGTTATTGATGTGAAAGCACTTAACTGCACTTACACACATATCTCTCAAGCTCACATGAGGCTTCCTTCTAATGTACTTGATCTAAAATCTCCACTGCCCTTTTCTCTCTGCATACATACAGGATTGCGAAAGTGATTTGGCTTTATATTTGATAATGCTGCAAAATTCATTATAGAGATTGTGAAACTTGAAACAAAATTAAACTTTGAGGAGTGAGGTAATTTAATTAGAAAATGATATATGATATGAATATGAAGAGAATTATTGAATGATGATTGTTGAATGATGAGATCATTTCTCATTTAATTAATGCTAATTTGTGTGTGTTTGACTGATGTCAAGGTGTTTATTTAATCAAGACATTTCTATAATTTCAGCCTATTATGTCTATACATTTCCAGTTGTTTTTATTGAAGATAAGTGCCTCAATGCCATATACCTTGGGAACAACAGTGAACACTGAGATTGTTTTATAAGCCAGTCAACTCTTAGTAACCTTAATAAATTACAATTCGTAAATTAATATGAAGACAAAATTGGTTGATGTATTACTGCAGGACGCCAGTATTGTATTTTTAAATGGAGATTAAATGTTACATTAAAAATGGGAGGTATTACTAAAAATATGTATTTAAAATAATTAATTTGTAGTTAAAATGATTAAAAGTATTATTTTAATTTACTGAATTTAAAATATAATTACAACAAATTAAAGGGTTCAAATCAACTTAATATATAGCCTAATTAAATGTTAATTTAAAATTCATTTAGAGTTTTAAGACTTTTTTTTCAGGAAAATAAAAAGTTAATTTTAAAATGATTGTGAAAAATCTAACTGGCGGCAAAAAGACGAACTTGTTACCTTGGACACGTAACACAAGCAAGCTCGGTAGCACACCAGTGTTGTTACGTATCCATAGTAACACGTCTTGCCTGTAGGCTGCAGTAGTCGCGTTTAGTTTCCTTTTGCGTTATACATTATATTTTTCCCAATTATCTGTCTGCCTGGTTTTACGGCGGCTGTTAAATGGCTCATGTGCGGACCTATAATCCACGCGTTCGTGTGGGCAACTGGAAAGAAGACGTAACTTTAGAAGAGGTTTGTTGTTTTAGCACATCTCATGTTTGTTGCTGTGAAGTCCAGACAGAGAAGCAAGAGAACAAGTGAGTAATGAACACTGTATCTGCAGGAAACTCTCCAGAACTTCATCCTACAAAAAGACAGAGGAGAACTCACTGTTCAGAAAGAAGGAGATCTGAGACAAAACATCCTGAAACCAGTAAGTCCAGAAAGCTTATATATATATATATATATATATATATATATATATGTGTGTGTGTGTGTGTGTGTGTGTGTGTGTAGGTTTTTTTTTGTAATTTTTATTTTATTCACATTAAATTCTGGATATTTTTATGAAAATTAGCATATTTTTGTACATTTGTTTGAAAAAAAAATGAAAAGACAAAGACAATTTCTGCATATTTATACTTTAAACATGATGATCCATCAGGACCTAGGTCACTGAGTTTCTCTGATGCCATCTGGAGGGGGAAATATGACATAAAATAGCAATTTATGTTACAGCCAATAGAGGGGCCTACAGTATCCTATGGAGATTCTTGAATTAGCCAAACAAGTGAAATCTTTAAAAGGGTCATATGCTGCGATTTCAAGTATTCCTTTCTCTTCGGAGTGTCACAAGCTGTTTGTGAATAGATAAGATCTCTAAAGTCTCAAACCGAAAGAGATATTCTTAATAAAAGTTAAGACTCGTCCACGCCTTCCTAAAACGCCCTATTTAAACACACCGCACATGTCTATGTCACTGCGTGGGAAGATTTGTATAAAGCCGCCCAAATGTTCACGCAAAGAAAGAAGTGTAACTTTTATTCTTTCTGTAGTATTGTTGCCGCTCCTGTCATGTTGTGGAGGCGCTGTGTGTTTCGTTGTAAAAGCGAATCTACTTTGTTTGTCCTTCCAAAACAGGACACAACTAGAAATCAGTGGTCACATTTTATTTACGACACTGTTCCAGAACAGTTCAACCCAAATATTCAGAAGTGTACAGAGAACAAGTACTGTTTTATGGGAGAGTAGCCTACAATGCCGTTGTTCTGAGAAATAATGCTGACTCACAGCCTGTAAGTACGTTTTCATATTTAAAGTATATGCTGTTGGTGATTCATACTTTTTCAAAGTTTTGAGCAGTGTAGGGCAGTGATAGTTGTTTGTTGTTACTCAGATCATAAATGCAGACATGGTTTTATGTTTATGGCGCGCGAAGCAACGTACGCATAAAAAGACAGTATAAGTCATTATAATAAGTAATTATGTCCCCAGTGGATGAAACAAATGTCTCGTTTGTAATGGGTTTTATCTCATTGTGCCGCGAGAGGGCATCACAGTATTTTAAGGGGCGTAACATTTCCCTCACACACTTTAGGTATTCGGCCAATCATAATGCATTGGATAGCTGACCAATCAGAGCACACCTCGCTTTTCAGAACGATGTGCTTTGTAAAAAGCGTTTCAGAAAGGCGGGGCATAGAGGAGGAACAATAATGTACAGTATGTGGAAAATAATGTGTACAAACCGCATAAACACAATTCATTACAACAAATACACAAAAGAATGTTCTTTTCTAGCAACATCATATGACCCCTTTAAAACGACACCAACATGAGGCTTCATTAAGCTTTTATCATTATGCTTTCAGATACATAAAAATAATAATTAATTGATACTGAATGTAATCCAGACATATGTTATAAATATAATTTAAAAATACATTTAAAAAATCTCCCAAAAATAAAAATGACAGTCATTTCCCAAGGGAAACATTATACATGCAATTATGTGTTTCAGTGGGAGTGTGTGTGCCTGTGTGTGTGGGTATGTGAGGTTTTGTGCATTGGGGACATTCTGCAGTGTCAGCCTTTCGTTTGTGTATGAATCTTTTCTGGATTGTTTCAGATTTTGTGTAGTAAAAAAATCAAATAAATAAAAATAAAAAATGCTTTTTTTTTCTCTCCATTCTATGACCGGGTCAAAATGACCTGTGAGGGACACTTTTATTACTTCTTATATAACACCCACTTAAACTGCTCAAATTCACTAAATTTGTTTGTAGTGTATTCTCATATCATAAGCCTCATTCCATAATGATTAATGATCGATTTAAAAAATAAGGTTTTGGCATGTGGGATTTGGGAATGCATGTTGATCAACATCCCCCCAATAATCTTTGTTTTATTTACAACTTATGTGGTGCTGTGTTGCTCAAAAATGTTTTTGAGTTTTCTGCATGTGAGACTGATTCAGTTTTTTTGTTTAGGTGAGTCTATCAGTGTCGCAGGATGGCTTTTTGCACTTCGGAGACACGGTCATGCTGGTGAACTCTGGAGGTGGAGAGCACGTGCAGCGTGGCTCCTGTGTCCTGAGCATCATTGCCGACAGCAGTAATATCACATCACAGTCTGACACAAATTCAGTCCCCCACCTTCTCGGGCCCCTCCAAGTAGGCGGAGCCCACAGCATGACCCCTTGTGTTAGAAACGCCTTTATCATTACAAGGTATTGCACATGCACTTTCAAACTCGCTCAATTGCACACACACAGTGGCTGATCTGTTTTATCATCTGTGGTCTGTGATTCAGTGTTGATGGGACCTCAGATGAAGAGGTGCTCAGATACGATCAAAGCTTTGCCCTGAGAACGACCGCAGGCTTTGCTGGAGAGGTAAACCAGCATACGGCATGTATACAGTTTTATGTAATTACTGAGTTCCCATGTCTCAGCATGCAGTCTGTTGGATTCCTCCTAGCTATTCCTCGCCAGTGATCACAGAACATTTCTGAAGTGTGCTAAGAAGTCTCGACTACAGGAGCTGAGCCTAGTAGAGGAGTTTGATTTCCTGTGCTGGTGGAAGGTGATTTACTTTGACCCCCAAGAAAGGCTTGAAAATGAAGGATACCCTGTTCAGGTTCACACTTTCATCTAAATCTTTTTCAGGTGTACTTGTTGTTATTACTTAACTTAATAATGTGGAGTGGGTGATTTGTTTTGGCAGGTTAACAGCAAGGTTTTGATTTCCCACTGTAAGACCAATCAATGTCTGGCTGCTCTAGGCAATCACATCCTATGGTAATATATTTAATATTTTAAGAGTAAGTGAATCATTTAAAGTGAGCTGGGAACAGCTACCTGTAAATATTACAAACACCAGTTAATCAGTTCCTAATGAATAACATATATATACATATATACATAACATATATATATATATATATATATATATATATATATATATATATATATATATATATATATATGGACATTTTGTATTATATATTTTTATTATATATTATATTATTTTTCTATTATTGATGTAATATGTCTATATTTTTATTTATAATTTTAGGTATTCTGTATTTTTATTTTATTTTAAATCTAATTTTAGAACTTTACATATATTAATATATATTTAAAAAATCATATTTTATAATGTTTAATATTTTATATAGCAAAATACCTGCTTGAGCTAAAGAAGAGGTCTGCGTAGTTTATTGTTTAATTCTGTGTAGAATAATTGCTAGTGCTTATTCTTTTTTTTGTGTGTGTGTGTGTGTTTAGGACTCCTTTTGGTAAAGAGTATGAACTCTCTGCTCACACCTTCTTGGATTCTCATAAAGCTGAGCGGGACAATAACCACTGGCTATTTTTCATGGCTCATCCAGCCAATCAGAATCAGAGCCTGATGCCCCCGCAACAAGACTCAGACATAACAGATGAGCAGAGAGAAAACCAAGAGGACATGCAAGTAAAAGAGTGCAGTTAAAAAATGATAAAAGATGATAAAAGGAAATAAAAATCACACCAATAAATTTTTTTTGCAAATACAATATTTTATTTCTTAAAAAAATTCACTGTTATAGATCTGTTGAGTTGTCTTGTACGAAAAGTTAAGATAATTCCATAAAGCTCCCAAAAGGAGGCAGCGTCCCCTCTGTCCTCACTTCTGCCTCCTTCGGTTGACTAAAAGATTCAGAAACCTGCTCAGCTCAGCATTAGTGTTTATACACACATTCACAGTCTGTTTACAATGTTTCAATCTGCATCAAATGCTTTTACAAATTGCTCAATTCAGATGTTGTTGTTTTTTATTTTTATTTCTTTGCTTTGTTTTCTTATTAATTTTATTTTTCTTCTTGTTTCTTGGTTTCTTTCTTTGTCCTTTGCTACGGCCTCCTTTTCCCCCATCGGTCACCTATACAGAGAACAAGAAATCATGTGCATTCTGTCATAACCATACACAGATATCTGAGCTTCTTTCCCATATATACACTACCGTTCAAAAGCTTGGGATCAGCGAGATGAGTGAAATGAATACTTTTGCTCAGCAAGGATGCAGTAAATTGATCACTGATAGGTAAAGACATTTTTTCCACCAGGAATAAATAACATTCATACATTTCTGTATTAAAATAGAATAGTTATTTCAAATTGTAATAATATTTCACAAAATTACGTTTTTATCTTATATTTTTGATCAAACAAATAAATAATTCAGAAACATAAAAAAAGCCTTTTTTTTCAGACCCCAAGCTTTTTAAACGGTAATGTACATCTGCAATAAATATTCATTGTAATTGCATGTTAATTGTGAGTTATAGAGTTGTTCCTCTATAATCATGCTGCCAACATAATTGCAAAGTGATTTCGACGTGTTTGCACAAAAATCAGCATTTCACTGTAAGGCCAGTGAATCACAACTGGGATATTGCTTAATCTGAAGGAATCGAGAGACAGAGCAGAGGAGCTAAGGTTTTTAATAGGACACAGACATGGTACAAACAATCAGCACATAACATATGTAACCAACGACATGATTATTCATACACATCAACACATAAATAAAGAATAAATAAGGGTTTGAAAAATGGGACAGGAGATATAAATAAAGGGAGGTTTAAATTTCTAGTTTACGTTTTTCCACTCGCTCCACTCGCTCCACTGAGAGAGGAGCAGCAGGTCTCTGCAGCGGCCCCTTAGTTTTGTGATGGAACCCCGGACTTTGAACTTTGACCCCTCTTCCCATTCTTTAGTCTTCAGCTGAGAAGATAAAGAAGCAGGAAACAAGAGAATTAATTACAGCAGCTTTCTTAAAAGGGACAGTTCATCCTAAAATAAAAACGATGACTTTCAGCGAGTAATGACTTGAATTTCAGTCTGTTCTCCACACAAACCCAGCGGACTCATTTTTTATTTTTTATTTTACGTCTAGGGTTTTTTCTTTGGAATTTCTTCGGAGCATGTTCCCCATTTAAAGTCAATATTATGATAAACTTCCCCATGGAAGAAATAAATTCATACAGGTTTGGCATGTGGTTTTCATTCCTTTTTTGGTGAACCGTTTGTGTGTGCAAAGAGCATGTCATACCTTCCCGTCGTGTCGTATCTCATACTCGATCTGATGCTTCAGAGGAAAGAAACTGTGGGGCTGCGGCCAGGTGGAGGGAGGCTCCACCTCTAATTCTACGATTTGATTGTCACTCCCCTCATTTTTTATAGTGCAGATTGAAATGTTTGGATTCGCTGGCTTAACTAGGATAAACAGAGAAAACATGTTCAATCAGTGATGATATGCTTTAGACCAGTGGTTTTCAACTCGGGGGGCCGGGGCCCACTAGAGGTCCCTTAGCAAATGACTTATATACAGTCTGATCCAAGTGTAGATTTGAGCTTTGTTTTGGTCAATCAATAGAGCCAAGTGATTACCCAAAAATGAGAATTCGGTCATAATTTACTCACTGACAAGTTGTTCCAAACCTGTATGAGTTTCATTCTTCTGAGAAAAAGGTATTTTCAACAATGTTGGTAGCCAAATAGTTACTGGTAGCCAGTGACTTCCACTGTGTGTTTGTTTTTTTCAGTGGTTCAATGGTTACTGTTTCACAACCTCAACGGCAACCAACATTCTTCCAGATATCATCTTTTGTGGTCAACAGATGAAAGAAACTCATATGGGGTTTAGAACAACTTGAGGATGAGTAAATGACATAATTCCCTTTAACCCATATACTCACTGATGTCTCGTAGGTAGAAACTTTGTTCAGTTTTCATATAGCAGCACGTGGAAGCCGCCTCCCCTATAATCAGCATCCGCTCGGACTCCTCAGAGTATGAATTAGTGGAATGTTGGAGAAAAAATACCCCATCCACGGGCTGTGACACCCAGTCACCATTATCCCTAAATGGATACAATAAGCATGCGTGGTTGAGTCTACGATAAAATATAATGTATCTGGCCTTAATGTAATCTATAGGCGTGTATATATTTCTGATACCTTGTATTGCGAAGTCTGAAAGCAAATTCATCTGTAAAATCATTTATGGTCCAGGCGCATTTGATTTTTTCAGTGCAGGAAAACGTCTCAGCTGTGCAGTTGATATTAAAAGCTGAAAAGGAAGAAAGAAATTCACTGAAAAGCTGAGCCTGGCACTGAACTGACAAAGCTTGAATTCTCTGACCGAAAGTAACTGCCTTCCTCTTTGCGGCCTAGACAGCCAGTGACTCAACAGGTAGCTTTTTCATGAAGTCACTTTTTAAGGAAACTAGTTTCAAATTGTTGATATCATCACATCTGTGCAATAACAAATAAAGGTTCTGAAACACAATATTCTACACACTGACAGAAGTATTTGTAAGGATGCTGCCTTTGATGACAACAACAAAAGATCTTCAAGATAAAAGTTCTTTACTGACATCAGTGGTTCCATGAAGAACCTTTAACATCCATGGAACCTTTCCATTCCACAAAGGGTTCTTTATAATGGAAAAGAGTTAGATTATTAAATATGTTCTTTACTAGACACTTAAAGGATCTGTGAACAACCAAAAATTGTTCCTCTAAGCCATCGCTGTGATGTTTAAGAGTGTGGAAAACATTTTCTCCTTGTTTGATAAGCTTTGTTATGTATGATTAAATGGTTAGTTGTGTTGGCTGTTTGTTACTGTGAGGACACCATTAGTGAGAATCACGCATGTAACGAATGTGAGTTTGCAGTTAAAGAAGTGACTTTTGTAAAATTAGATGAAGGATTTCATTTGCTTATTTGTACACATTTTATTTGGCTATCCCTTCTTAACTCTGTATACACAGCCTCTCATTCAGCTATTAGTAAAATACTGTGGTTTTGTGGTTTAAAACATTGTGGACAGTGTTTTAATGTGTGATGTATTAATGTAATATCGGATGGCTAACTCAGGCCATGGTTAATGAATATCAGGATGCCACATTTTTGTAAGATTAACACCCTTTTTTGGATTTTAGGAGGATGGTCCCATAATACACTCTTAAAAATAAAGATCCTTGTTCTTCATAAAGATATGTGGTTTAGTGAAGGACATTCAAAGATTAGACTTAGATTCCATGAAGAACTTATTAAAACCAATCCCAAATGGTTCTTTCAGGAAATGTTCACTGAAAGGATCTTCGGTGAACTAAACATTTTATGGCATCACTGCAAATAAATGAAAAAAAAACGAGTTAACGAAAAATGGTTCTTTTACAAACTGTTCACCGAATCTTTGGGGAACCAAAAATTGTTTGTCTATGGCATTTCTTTGAACCCCTCCATCCCCCTCACCCCTTTATTTGTAAGAATGTATGGCAAACATTAATCAATTATTATTGCTAACCATGAAAAGCGATTGCTTGATAGGAACGTTATAGATGATGTTCGGCAGATGTTCCCACCTGTAGTTTCTTTAGACTTGTCGAGCAGGAGATAGGTGTAGTCTTCAAGACCCGAATCGCTCCAGCAGGTGTAATTCCCTGTCAGGTCTTCCTGCAGGTCAATCACGGTCAAATTCCGTCCACTGAGGATTTCAAATTCTGATTGCGATATGTTCTCTATGGTATTTGCGTCCTCTCGTCTCCATGTGATTTCGTCTTTATCTGTTCTACAGGTCAGGGTAATGGATGCGTGTCTCTCAGCAATTTCAACTGCATAAAGAGAAACAATTCAGAACGGGTGCCAGAATGTGTCTGTGTGTGTGTGTTTGTGGAAACTAAATGTATGTGAAATGGAAGTAAAACCAGTCAACTACTGTATTTTGTGAACATCTTCAATATAATTTATAAAATAAATAAATAATTATATTATATTATATGTTTAGTAAATACTTTTCTTGGTAAAAACCCAGTAGCTGGGGACTCCCCACTATGATATAAAAACTGTGTGTGTGTGTGTGTACTCATGCTTAAATAATGATGTGGTCAGTAGGCTACACTCACATTTCTCAGGGAAAAAGTTCAGTGCAGACATCTTCATTATGCACAAACAGAAGAGAAGTGTGAACCTTATCAAGCAAACCATCTGGAGAAAGAAACACAAAAATTGCAATGTAAATGATTTATTAGTCACTTTCTCTGAGCAAATGTAAAAAAAAATGATTATAAGCAGCTTAATACATTAATAAAGAAATGTATGTATCGTTGAACATCAATAATGTAGCACTGAACATTAATAATTATTGTAGCGTGAATATAATGTTATACTGAAAATGTATCTATATTAATTGTAAAAAAATACCAGTCATAATATGCAATAATTATTAATTGCCAGTATTAAAAGTAGGGCATTTACAGATGGCCATGGACCAAATATGAAAAAATAAAACATGTTCAGTAGATGTTCAGTATTTGTATTAACATAGCAATTTAAAGGAATGTATAAAGGCAGGATAGGCATTATCTACGTTTTATTTTCATTTGTATCTTTTTTAACTTAGTTAGTTATTGCAGTTCATTTAAATAGTTTAAATTGAGAGATATATATATCATCTGTTCTTAAAATGAAAATTTATTAAAATTAAAGATGGGATTGAAGTTAACGGAGTTGGTTGTGTAGATGTTTTAGATCGTAATGCATGTCTTACCTTCGCTGCTGTTCCGTCAAATTCAGCGCAGAAATATCTGAAGTGTGATTGCGCGCGGCTTGCGTCCTCTCATGGGGTCTGTGTGCGCGCTTTTATACCCCACATTCCCACCACAGGGTAACACGCAAAAGTCTGCAGAATAATTCTCAGAACGAGTTCCCCTAGCGCTCAAAATAAACACGTGTTAAAAGTACGCTGAATTACTAAGAGAGTGGCTCTCGGTCATCACTCTTAGACCAGTTTCACAAGTTAGAATGGCGCGATTTTAACAGTAGTATATTATAGTTTAGAACAGTATAGTATAGTAGGCTCTTTGGATAAATGAACGATTGTTTCTACTAAAGAAAGTAAATAGTAAATAAAGATTATTTGAGAGCAGGTGTCTTAGACGCAGTAGTTAAAGCCCAAACTGGATGTATGTAAATACCATTTCAGTTCTACATCAATATTTCACATTTAATTGAATGTGTTATTTGCTGTATCCGCTGTCATTAACTGTGAAATTTATTAGCAATTTCAGAGCAGTCTGATGATCACATGCCCCTTTAGTATAATATCTATAGGTTAACAAAACAAAGTGAATCATAAAGTCCTTAAAATGAGGGGAAAAATGACATCTATAACCTTATAATATTTACTATGCTGGTAATATTATATATTAAGTATATATTGCAGTGTCAAAATGAATTTTTTTTCATTAAGAAGCAATATTTTTAACTTATTCTGTCACGATAAAGAAAATCTATTTAATAATTATTTTTTTTATCATTATGTTATATGTCAATGTTAATATGTTATGCAAGCTGTCAAATTAAATCCCTTTTTGATCATTCAGTTATCTTTTATCTTCAAAGCATTTACAGTATCTTCAAAACAACTTTATATTTGTTATATATTCAATAACACTTGCCTTTGAGATATTTATTTTAATAAATTGCAGATTTTAAGGAGAACGCAACACTATCAGCTTTATTAGATTATAAACATTGTGTGAGTGGACAGGTTTTAGCCGCTCCTTGTTAATTGGTGTATTTTTTACATTCTTTTTCTAATAAGAAACTGAAAAATAACATGTGTGGGATGCATTTCAGAGCTTGAACTATCTAATTATTGCTGTTTTCGATTAAAACTGGAACAAGAGAGAAGATTTAATCGGTTTAGATGAAGAAACTGTGTTTGCCTTTTTTTTTTTCTTGCAAGAATTTTGTTTTCCTGTCATCGATCGAAATCAGTCAAGCAGGACATGACCAGACTTTTAACCGCAAGTGCAAATATAAAGACTATTAGTGAGAGAAATAGGGAAGTGAGAGTCACAAACATTAAAGAAAGCTGTAAAGTTCAGCAAGTTTCTGTAAGCACCAGATACAGTGCTAACACTTTTGTCTTATAGATAACAGTTAGTTTGCGCTTTGCCTGCAATTCTGTTAAAATGCACATAATTCGGAACAGTCTCTTTTTTGCTCAGTCTGTCTGAATTGTACATATATAAAAATTGGGTCAGAATTTCCTCTAAAATAAATGTGTGACAGAAACCAAATTTGATGTAGATGTAGTTAAAGGAGATAAGACACCTGATAAATATCTGTGGTCGAGGCAGTGTAAATGTGTAGTACAGCAGTTCCTCTGTTCATGCTTTGCTTTGCAAATGAATTGAACACTGCACTTTTGTGTTGCACGCAGGGGGAAACTGTGTCTGATGTAGGCGGCTGGCAGTTTTGGGTATTTCAGGAGACAAAATGTGGATGTTTTATTGCATTGTGTGCATGTTTGTGAACCTGTGCATGTTAAACTGATTCCTTCTAGGCATGTGTAAAAGTTTTCTTTTTTAAAAGGGAAAAGGGCTGACATCATTCTGGCAGCCCCCTTATCTCAGAGACGCAACACCTAGATATCAGTCATTAGGTGTTATCAAAATTCACTCGCCAAGCCGTGAATTTTCCTCAAGAGCACGTAATGATGGAGATTAAGAATTTCTTTGCCATTACACCCTTTCTTCTGACTCACACATTTCACTTATTCATAAAATTAGAAAGTCACATTGAAACTCAATTTGGGGCAATTCTGTCCAGGCAAGTGTTATCAGTCCAAAGGTGCAAAGTTGCTTTTTTGATCTTATGAGGAACTCGGCTGTGATTCTCCCCTTTGTATATGTGCCCACGTCCTGAAAGCACCAAAGGGCACGTAGGTACTTCTTCTATGAAAAATGCTATTTGACTAATTAATGCTAAACTTGATGTTTCTGTTTCACTTAGAATAGGACAATGCCGAGTAGGACATATTCTGAAAAGTCAAATACCCTGCTAATTTCTAGAAAGCCAGAATTGGCCTGTCCCTTGTCTAAATATCATGAACATGAAAGTACCGAATAAGGCCAGTCACTTCTCGTTGTGCTCTTTCATTTGGGTCAAAAATAAGCATGCTGTACATTCCTGTTCACACATTTACCTCTGTAACCTCTCGACACTTCCTCTGACGAAATTGGGGTTATAGTTTAAAAGTTAAAATCATCTTTTTTTGACAAACTCTGTTTATGTATGTGAAATCATAATAAATTCTATCTATCTATCTATCTATCTATCTATCTATCTATCTATCTATCTATCTATCTATCTATCTATATATATATATATATATCTTTCTATCTGTCTATCTATCTATCTATCTATCTATCTATCTATCTATCTATATATATATATCTTTCTATCTGTCTATCTATCTATCTATCTATCTATCTATCTATCTATCTATCTATCTATCTATCTATCTATCTATCTATCTATATATATATATATCTTTCTATCTGTCTATCTATCTATCTATCTATCTATCTATCTATCTATCTATCTATCTATCTATATATATATATATATATATATATATATATATATATATATATATATCTTTATGTCTATCTATCTATCTATCTATCTATCTATCTATCTATCTATCTATCTATCTATCTATCTATCTATATATATCTTTCTATCTGTCTATCTATCTATCTATCTATCTATCTATCTATCTATCTATCTATCTATCTATCTATCTATCTATCTATCTATCTATCTATCTATCTATCTATCTATCTATAATTCTTTTTTTCATTCTGTGTATCTATTGTTTTATCTGGTGTTCTTTATACATGTAATTTTATCTATAGTTCTTTCTTTCTGTCTATATATATTTTTTTAACTTTAAAATTACATAATATAGCAACTGTTTCCTAACTTTTTTTTAAATTGCATAGACCTAGACAATAAAATGTTTGGGCTGATACCCGAAAATGTTTTTACTGTAATTTTTACTGAAATTGACATGTATATATTTATTATAAGGATTATAAAAACGAACTTATAAATATACAACTTTTTATGTTTTGTACAGCATTTTATTGGCAAAATATGCATTTAATATGCATCTCAATAAAGTGGAAAAGTTCATTTATCTCAGTTATTCAACTCAAATTGTGAAACTTGTGTATTAAATAAATTCAGTGCACACGGACTGAAATAGTTTAAGTCTTTGGTTCTTTAAATTATGATGATTTTGGCTCACATTTAACAAAAACCCACCAATTCACTCTTGAATTAAATCTCAACAAATGAGAATACTTCATAAGACCAATAAAAAACAAATTAGTGAATTGTTGGCCTTCTGGAAAGTATGTTCATTTACTGTACTGTACATGTACTCAATACTTGGTAAGGGCTCCTTTTGCTTTAATTACTGCCTCAATTCAGCGTGGCATGGAGGTGATCAGTTTGTGGCACTGCTGAGGTGGTCTGGAAGTCCAGGATTCTTTGACAGTGGCCTTCAGCTCATCTGCATTGTCTGGTCTCTTGTTTCTCATTTTCCTCTTGACAATAGCTCATAGATTATCTCTGGGGTTCAGGTCTGGTGAGTTTTCTGGCCAGTCAAACACACCAACACCATGGTCATTTAACCAACTTTTGGTGCTTTTGGCAGTGTGGGCAGGTGCCAAATCCTGCTGGAAAATGAAATCAGCATTTACAAAAAGCTGGTCAGCCTCAGGAGTGGCTTAACAAGAGGAATACGGTAACTGTGGCCAAGTTTGCTGACACTTCTGTGTGTGGTGGCTCTTGATGTTTTGACCCCAGCCTCAGTCCATTACTTGTGAAGTTCTCTCAAATTCTTTAACTGATTTTGCTTGACGATCCTCATAAGGCTGTGGTTCTCTCAGTTGGTTGTGCATCTTTTTCTTCCAAACTTTTTCCTTCCACTCAACTTTCTGTTAAAGGGGTCGTATTATGGTCTTTTACAATGTCTTGGTTTTGTTTTGAGGGTGTACTAGAACAGGCTCTCATTCTAGGTTGTTCGAAAAACCCATTATTTTTCACATATTTTACATTATTACAACACCCCTCTCCCCAGTTTGGCATGAATGACTCAAATAGTTCCTGTATCAAATAAAAGTCCACCCACAGAAATACGAAATGTGTTGTGATTGGTTAGCTTGGCTAGTTGTTTGCTGCCATTGACAGCGCTCGGCGCGTGGTCAGGAGATGTCATGTCCAGTACCATAGTCGACTGCTGCGAGCTTGAGTTGTAAATATTGTATCAAAATCAAATCAATTTGAGTGCGATTTGAACCAGGATGATTGTAAACACTCTATGTTCGTCTGCTTGGGAAAGCTAGCGTGTCTCCAGCATAGTGATAACACTCATTGCAATCTCTAGTGCTGCTCAACCAGGTTTTGTCCCATTCGTCAATATTTGTGATATCACAAATCCCGGAAAATATGCGTTGTAGTTCAAACGAGTTGGTTGTTGTAGTTTTTAAAAAAGTTATTTCTGTTAAATAAAATATTTCCTTTTGAATTAAACTTTGAACTTTATAACTTTGCAGATCATTTTAATCCTCAAACAGCAACATTACAGACTTACTAAAATTGAAAAAAAGAAAAATGATTGGATACAGCACTCTGTGAACAGCCAGCTTCTTTGGCAATAAATGTTTGTGGCTTACCCTCTTTGTGAAGGATGTCATTGATTGTCTTCTGGATGACTGTCAGATCAGCAGTCTTCTCCATGATTGTGTAGCCTAGTGAACCAAACTGAAAGACCATTTTGAAGGCTCAGGAAACCTTTGCAGGCGTTTTGAGTTGATTGACTGATTGGCATGTGACTATATTTTAATTTGTTGTGATCGTTAATTGATGAGATTTTGTTAAATGTGAGCAAAAATCATCACAATTAAAAGAACCAAAGCTACTTCAGTCTGTGCACTGAATTTATTTAATACACAAGTTTCACAATTTGAGTTGAATTACTGAAATGAATGAACTTTTCCATGACATTCTAATTTATTGAGATGCACCTGTACATAAGGTGAAGTTTCCATGCTCCATATTACACTTTTTTACAATAATCTTAATAAAAGAACATTCATGTCTCTTTTTTTAACTAGACACATAACTCACAACCAATGATCAAAATGCATTTTTCAAAACACTTTTTCCAGATGCTTTGATACAACACACAGGGTTCCCACACTTCTTGAAAGTACTTGAATTTCAGACATATGGATTCAAGGCCTGGAAAGTACTTGAAAACTAACATAGGTCCTTGAAAGTGCTTGAATTACATTTGAAATCAGTTTTGTTTGTGCTGCTATTTTCTAAATTGTCCAATATGTGCTTCTGTCAAAAACAGAACTAAACACGGGAGGTTATCTGTTTGATCTCTGACGTCGTGCGCAGCACCGCAAAGTTGATTCTGTGCTTGCTTGATCTAATATTTTGTTTTGTTTTTTTAAATGTTGTCAATTTAAGTAGCAAATCAGAATAGCAAAAAAAAAATCAATGCATATATTTTGAGACAAAGGTCTTATTTATGATTTTCTGTTTTGTTTATGATAATTAAAGCAACGGTTTTTAAATAACGAAAGAATATGTAAATGTATGGTATTTAGGGTGAAAAGCGACCCTGCTGTAGTGACTAAAGGCGCCATGATTAACATGATAATTAATAGACCGCTGACTTTTCCATTTGTTGACATGACATGGTTAGATTCAGTTGCTAAATGCCATATTATGTTGGGTGTCCTTGGAGATAATCACCATGTTTAGAATGAAACCATCATATTTAAAAACATGATATTAACCCTTGTGCATTGTTCAAATTCACTACCCTTTTGTTATGTTCGGGATGAAAACATCCACTCAATTGAACTGTAAAAATGTAATATTTTATATATATATATATATATATATATATATATATATTATATATATATTTTTTTTTTGCATAAATCTATTAATCAACCTCAGTCTTGATCAAAACTACCCATTTTTATTTATTTTTTTAAATCCAAGATTTTAACTCTTTAATTGCCAAGTTCTTAAATGATGTCACTGATTTTTTTTTTGGGGGGGGGGATTATTTTCACTATAAAATTAATCGTGGCTGGATTTTTACAAAAAAAACTTTTTATAACAGTCTTGCGCATGTCAAAGATTGGCTTTGATGCATTAATAGTTTTTGTGCAGCATTAGATTTTACATTTTTCTCCCTCATTTGTTGTTGGTGGCTGTTTTTGCCCCATTGACTTCCATTATAATGACATTTTTTGATTGCAAAGCCATGACACCATATAATCATGCATTCTTGACTGTTTGTGGTTTTCCCTTTTGGGAAGAGGTAACATTTGTTATTTTTACAGTTGATCACTAGGTGGGACCATTAACCCTTTAGATAGGCCTGTGCAAAAAAGGCTTAGTTTCTTGCTGGTATATGGAGTTATATGGAGTATAACACCATATTATATTGTGTCTGTATGTGTGTGTGTGTGTGTGTGAGAGAGAGAGAGAGAGAGAGAGAGAGAGAGAGAGAGAGAGAGAAAGACCTTTGCGCACTTACCTTGATGTATTTGAGAAAATCAAAATCTACACCTCAGCTCTCAGAACTACATGGAGTAAACAAAAGTGTATTTACCTGCTGCCTTCTGATGGTGGTGATAAGTATAGACTAAACAAAGTACGTGGATTTAAACACTTGCATGCCATCCTGCTGGTCATTTAATGGTGAGAAGAGCAGCAAGCAACATGAGAAAGGGCTTGACTTGTACTGAAGTTTTAGAAATGACTATGCAGTTTGACCCCTCCAGCAAGCTGCAGCTTATTTGAAGTTGGTGTTTTACAGGATTTTAAGATTTTAAACTGGCTTTACTATCAAAAAAAGAAGAGCATTTCACACATAGGCCATCGGTACTGTTTACCATCAAAAGGCAGCAGGTGCATAAACACACTTCTTTTTTTATTGTTTGCTCCATGTAGTTCTGAGAGCGTGAGGTGCATATTTGGATTTTTTTCAAATACATCAAGGTAAGTGCACAAAGGTCTTTCTCTCTCTCTCTCTCTCTCTCTCTCTGTCTCTGGTCCCACTTTATATTAGGTGGCCTTAACTACTATGTACTTACATAAAAAAATAAGTACAATGTACTTATTGTGTTCATATTGTATTGTAAAACACTTTTGCTGCTATTGAGGTTGGATAGGGGTAAGGTTAGGGAGAGGGTTGGAGGTATGGGTAAGTTTAAGGGTGGGTTAAGGTGTAAAGTATGGGTCAACGGTGTAATTATAAATGTAATTACAGAAATTAGATACAGATGTAATTACATGTAGTTTTTTTTTAAATATATAAGTACACTGTAAAAACATGTATGTACACAATAATTACATTGTACTAAATTATTAATTAAAATGTAAGTACATCGTAGTTAAGGCCACTTAATATAAAGTGGGTCCCTGTCTCTCTCACTCTCTCACACACACACACACACACGTGCACACACCCACGTGCACACACACACACACACACACACACACTATAATTTGCTATTATACTCCATATAACTCCATATGCAAGCCAGAAACTGAGCCTTTTTTTTCACAGGCCTATCTAAAGGGTTAATGGTCCCACCTAGTGATAAACTGTAAAAAAAATAACAAATGTTACCTCTTCCCAACAGGGAAAACCACCAAAAATCAGAATCTCACACACACACAAACACTATAATTTACTGTTATACTCCATATAACTCCATATACAAGCCAGAAACTAAGCCTTTTTTTCACAGGCCTATCTAAAGGGTTAATGGTCCCACCTAGTGATCAACTGTAAAAAAAAAAAAAAAAAAAAATGCTACCTCTTCCCAACAGGGAAAACCACCAACAATCGAGAATGCATGATTAAATGGTGTCATGGCTCTGCAATCAAAAAATGTCATTATAATGGAAGTCAATGGGGCAAAAACAGCCACCAACAACAAATGAGGGAGAAAAATTTTCAATCTAATGCTACACAAAAACTAACACTGCATCAAAGCCAATCTTGTTACTAATCTTTGACATGCCCAAGACTGTGATAAAAGGTAAAATAATATCCAGTCTTTTTTTTTTTTTTAAATCAGTGACATCATTTATGATCTTGGTAACTAAAGAGTTCAAATCTTGGATTTTTTTATTTTTTTTTTTTTTTTTACATTTTGTAGTTTTAATCAGGACTGAGGTTGATTAATAGATTTATGCAAAAGAAAACGTCCCCAACAACGCATAAGGGTTAATAATGTTTACGCGCCGCACGCTTCACATGGATGATTATGTATCTATAGCGTGTGGTCGCATAAAAGTTAGTGAAGGGAGATGTAAAAGACTGGACATTGCGTTGGTTTCATATGGATTACTATTTTACTTAATATTTGTTGTCGATAAGACTTGCTAAGTTTAAAAGTAGACAAGCGAAGATTTCTATAGAAATATCTCTCATATCTCTTTGTGGAGTATTTGTTGAGTTTCAGTTCATTTTCAAGACGCATTTCTAAATGAAGATCACGCAGACCAAGGCTGCAGACAGCGCGCTCTGTTTGTTTTCTTTATTTTATAAATGCACAAAGTTTTCTCATTATGTGTGCATACAAATAAAAGTAGATCCTTTACAGATCCGATTGCTGTATTGCTCTTACCTGTATGATCAAAACTGAAAGTGCAATTTAAGTTATTTTCGGCGATATGCCACAAAACGCCTATATGCATAGACTAAACAAAAAAACTTTTTTTTATTTGTCAAAATGCAGAAAAATAGGTGAAATGGTAAGCACAGTAAGGACTTTCATGATGTTATGTGCTGGGAGTGTGAATTTCAAAGGTGCTTGATTTAATAAAACGGTGCTTTAAAAAGTCCTTGAAAGTCCTTGAATCTGGTGTTCATGAAAGTGTGGGAACCCTGAACACACATAAACGTAAGATCTATTGTTCATTGAACTAAAATCACCAGTTCAAAATGACAACATAATATAAAAGTATTACAATTTCAAAATGCAACTCACACATTACATCTGAATTGAGTGTCTACTCATTCATTACAACTATCAATTTATACAACTGCTCAAAATGCAACATAACGATTACTCTTGAAGCATAGTTTTTATGGAAAATAATGAACAATATAAAATTTTTAGATTATAAAAAATGAAGCAGCTGAGGACTGAGTAT
>NC_039260.1:3156945-3209889 GCF_003368295.1 Carassius auratus | reverse complement strand
TGAAACAGCCGGGCTTGAGTTAACGCCTCTCACGTCTAATTGAGAGCCGGCACAAAGCCGTTCCTCCATCTCAAGCCCATTCAGATCATCTATTGTTTTAGAGCTGCCTCTCGCTGCACAATAAAGCGCTTTATTTCTCATCGGCCTTGACAGCGAGAGGGAAGAGGCTGCTATTTTTAAAAGCATGTGGGTGACCGCGTTAGCTAAAAAACGCTCGCATTACACCAGCTAGTGCAGAGAAGAAGAAAGAGTGGGAGAGAGAGAGAGAGAGAGAAAGACAGACACGGCACGCTTGGGCATTCAACAATTTGCAGCTGCACAATCCTGACTTCTCATTACACGGAAAATCCACTCCCATCATCCACAACGCTCCTTCACACACCACCTCCTATCTTTTATTTAAAGCTCTGTCTGTGAATAGTATTACCAGTAAACACAGGAAAACAGGCATCAGCCATTCTCTTGCTAATGTACTGGATGATGTAGTCACATATCACGAAGTTAGAAGTTAGTTCTGTGCATTTTACCCCTCCTTGTCTCACGGCTACTGCATCCGATGCGATTTACCGTTCACGGCCATTTAGGAAGACACATTTGCGGCTTGCTTCCGCTCCCTGTGAAAAAGAAAAAAAGATTTGCATTAGGTGACCTGGATGTTCCTTGCCAGTTCGTTAGAATTGGCGGTGCTTGATGGATGGTTATAGATTTGCTGCTCCAGCAGCATTTGGCCCTAATTGGAGTCTTATCTTGACATCTGTAAATATATGGGCATTGCCTGGTCGGTCAAATGCATTAGCTATTGTGGTGGTGGCACCTCATTTGTTTTCACCACAAAATACTTTTGCACACCACGTGCCGACAGAGTTTCATAAACACAATGTGTTTACAGCTTTATGGGAAAGCCTGGTGACATTTTTGGATGCCCAGTGCTGGAAAAACTGTCCCTTTAATGCTGATTAATGTAGTAGTGATTAAGCATTTTTGTTGCTGTTTTCGTCTTGCTGATTACACCCTGTTATGATAAAATAGGTTCCAAATGTTCTTTCATGTTCATTCAATACTTTACATGCTAAATAGTTGAACTTTTCTTCACTTCTGCAGCCAAAATATTAAATTAATATATCAGCAAATTTCTGTCATTTGCATCAGCAGTGGAGTTACTTGGCAAATCCAGACAATAGTTTCTAGCAAGATTATAATTACTTTAAAGTACTCCAGCATTAATAGCTAATGCCAAAAATCTGGGCATAGAGAGACTAGATTTATAGACTTAATGCGTTTTATCACTAATAGCACAGTGATTAGTGATGTTACCTCTTATTACTTCTGTATGAGTGTCTCCAGAGTGTTCAAATAACTGTGGCACACTTCTTATTGCTTTATCACGACCAGAGCTATTTATCTGCATTAATGCCTAAAGCCTGGATGTGTTTGCATGTGGCAGGAAACAATTTCCGCTTTAAACTACCTTCTTCATGGGAACAGATTTGGAAACATTTAGCGAAACAATATTTGCTTACCAATGGATAATTTGCAATGAATGGGTGCCGTCAGAATGAGAGTGCAAACAGCTGATAAAAACATCACAATGATCCACAAGTAATTCACACCACTCAAGTCCATCAATAACATCTTGAGAAGCAAAAATCAAATTTGTAAGAAACAAATTAATCCTTAAGCCATTTTTAACTTCAAACTGTTGTTTCACGCTAAAACAAAAAGAATCTGAATCAGGAGAGAAATATGCACAGATCAAGCATCATTAACAAACCAAAATAAAATTCACTATTTCTTTAATGATCAAAAAGCCTAGAAAATCCACACAGGAAGAGCTTATCAGTGGATGTTTGAGCGTGACGTTGATGATGGATCGCTGTGTCACATGGTGTCAGGTTTCAGTGGGCGGGGCTAAGAGTGTGACTCAGCACGGTTGTGTCGTCGGGTGGCACTCTTTGCTTTCAGAACGCCACTCTGCTTCCAAAACTGTTTCTGTGACAGTTGCCATGGAAACTGGGAGACTCTGATTCACATAAGAAGTTTGTGTATGAGTGTGCACATGAGTGCATGAGAGAAAGATAAACATGAGGCTTATATGTATAATACAGTTACAATCTGTTCTTATCTAAACCCGACCGAGCGTGTGTGTGTGCACATGTACGTATAAAGGAGATTGATGGTTTATTTCAGTGCATCTTGCCGTTTTTGTGAGGCCCATTTCATCATTGCACGACATGTGCGGTGAAAAAATCTTTCTTTTTTGGCTGCCGCTGTGCTGATGGGAGATTTTTATTCCATGCAGCAACCCTAAGTGCTCAAATAATATCCATGCTAAAATATCTCATGTGTGTTTTTTTTTTTTTAATAGATTATATAAATGGCAATAAAAGGAGTTTCCTCCTCCTCCAAATACTTATCAGAAAGAAGTTATTAAATGATGGGGGAGGGGGGCACTAGATGGGGGGTTGCCATGGCAACGGCCCGGAGTGCCGCCGGTAATTTGTGGGAAGCGTAGGGCATTTTCTTCTTATTCTGCAACACGGACCTGACTTGCACAATAGCCGGACTCCATTGACTGTGATGCAACAAATACCTTCCTGCTTCTAATAAGTAAGAACAGAAGCGTGCTGGGAGGTTCTTCTGGTTATTCTGCAAACTTTTTGGAAGGGTAGTTTGCATCTATTCGGCTGTCAGATGATGCTAACATTCAGCTCACTATTTAATATAAACAACCTTGTGTACATATCCCTCTGGGAACTTTTGCTTCGCATCAACTTCTCGTAATATACTGTAAGCTAATTAGTGTTTCATAAAGCAAGCTTCGCTGTTATTATAGCTCAGACTTGGTTACAAACAACTAATGTGCTGCATTAAACTTTTATGCATAATTATGTGTGCTACAGCATTCTGTGTGACCGTCTGAAATTGTGTACTGTCTGACTACATACTACAATTTAATTTGAACTTACTTAGTGAAAGTAAAAAAAAAAAAAAGTTTGTTTTATATTGTATGTATGAAAATTAACTTTGGGTGTGTCACATCTGCCATCTTATTACTATCAAATACTTCACTGTCAATCACAAATCCTTCAAATGAGCACTTCAGTATCTGGGCGGTGGAATAGGTCATCTAGGTACTTTTCCAGCTGTTTTATCAGAACCTAGCAACCACCCAAAATGCCCTAAATTTTGTAATTTTACAAAGACTGAAAATGGCAAGTAAATGTTTATTAATTTATAAATAGTATTATATTATATAAATATTTATTTATGTTAATTGGTTTCCTGTAAGTTCCTTTACTCCATACCGAAAACTCTACATTAAACATTGTTATAGATTTAATGGGACATGTCATGTAATTTTACATTTTACAAGTTTTTGGAAGTGAAAAAGAACAAGTTATCTTAACATTTTTAGAAATAATGTAAATTTACATTCTCTGAATTCCTCGTGTAACAATTCATATTTTATGGTTTTTCATTGAAATTGTTTATATCTGTTCTTATTAGTTATACACATAAGGGTTTTATGTTGCATCTTACATTGTTAAATGAATATAAGCAATTTTCTGACAAGTTTTTATTACACAAAATATTTATTACACACACACACACACACACACACACATAAATACTGTATATATACCTAAATGTGCCTTTTTTATGAGCAAGCATGACTCGCAAACACTAATAATAAGCAATATGCAAATGCACAACACACACTTACTGTCATACCAAGCATATTCCTCCGATTTGACCTTAAAATCAGAGTTGCAGCATTAATCCAGAGCTGGTAAATGAAAACAGGCATGTCTGCTGTGACTCAACATGAACAGCTGGTACACAGGGTGGGTTATTTTTTCCCCAGAGACTTTCTTGTTGATTGGAGGATGTTCCGTGTTTCTCTCTGTCGTGCTGAGAGTAGTGTGATAACAGAGTTTGTGTGGAATGCACAATTGTTCAAGCTGTGTGTATTTTGCGGTGTGTGCGCGTGTTGGGTGGATGAGATCTGACGAAAGCCATCAGACAGTTTTGCGGATGTCTGACGGCAACAAACACATCTGCGTGCAGCCTGGAGTAGATAAACAAGCATTTACTCAGACTATAGCACCAGAAACATGCAGTAAGCTCCTCAACCTGTCTGTGTCATTTAGCAGTACAGCGGCCAGACCTCCAGTTCATATCAGACTCAGCTCTCACAGACTGGCATGAATGTGTTCTTATACTGCAGTCTCTGTAAATATAACGTCTTTTTACACTTATGCATATAATTCTTAACTATGACATTTTGGAGCCTGTACTTGGACCTAGGAGTTGTAACTGTAGTGTGGGTTCAGCTAAGTGCAATCCTCTTGATCAAAATGGAGCAGATATGCATTCACAGCTTGTAAGAGTAAAATAAAATAAACAAAAAAACAAAAACAAATAAGTGTTCTTGCAGAAGATTAGACGAGGAAACTAAATTGGCTGAATTCAGAAACAGTGTCCAAACAGCAAGGGGTATGTTTTTGCCTATATGTAGATACCATTAATTATTAAAGAAGCACTATGTGGCGAGTGGGGCGGGGCCGAGAGGCGTGGGAACGAGGAGTGAGGCCAGGTGTAGTGATTGGAGATGAGCTACACCTGAGCCCCACCGCTAGTATTGAGTCCCACGTAGGAGATGGAAGGATATAAAACTGGAGTGACGACCGTGAAGGACGAGAGAGGACCAGGCCTGGGATATTATTTTAGGTGTTTGCTTTTATTTGTGCGCGTCAGTCGCCGTGAGGGGCTGACGCGCTGTTGTGTCTATTTTGAATATTAAAATGTTTTTGATTGTGCGCTGGTTCCCGCCTCCTTCTTCCCGATGAATATGGAGATTTGTTTGAATCGTTACACACTATGTATCATGTGCATTGCTTCTAATACCCATAAAGGCATGTGGGTTATGTCTCTCTATCCTCTGCGAGAGAGAGAGAGAGAGAGAGAGAGAGAGATAGAAAGAGAGAGAGAGTATTTTATGTCAGTGTGTATTTATATGTATGCAATTATTTGTTTATTTATTTATATAATATAATTGTGCATATATATTTTTTTTAGTGCGGTCAAATGATTAATCACGATTAATCACATCCAAAATAAAGGTTTTCTTTTGCATAATATATGAGTGTGTATACTTATTATGTATATATAAATACAAAAACATGGATCTATTTATATAAGAAAAAATATATATATATATATATAGACACATGCAAATATATATTTTTTATTTTATTGTTGTGTTGTTATTTATTTATTTATTATTATTATTATTATTTAAGAACCATGTTCTTGCTGTTTTCGTGGGCTGGATTTTCTAGCAAAGGTGGATTTGGACAGTTTGGTCAGATGTCGTTGTAATTACCCGGCTGCTCCAGACCTGAATCCATCACTGCACATGAATCTGGCATTAGCTGTGGTATCCACTTACCTCTAGTCTGGGGTTGCCTAGCGCTGTGACCACAGTAACCAAGCAACATCAGAATTCACATATTACACTGCAGTCAAGGTCTTACCTGAGTGGGCACTGTTATGGATGCTCCAGCAACATTTAGCAAACTATCTCTGCTTTCACCGAGTTAATATGAGCAGGTTGTGTCAAACAAACTTGGTTCAAAACACAATTTTTGAGCATTTGACTTCAGCTTATTATCAAAAGCACCAAATGTCATATAGTTAAAATCATTATTCCTTATAAGATACTGTTTTCTGATTGTTTCAGGTTGTTTCGTTTGCATGCATACTTTTGCATGAATTATGCTAAAACAGAACCATACACCTGCATTTACATGAGATTTGTAGGCATATATATATATATATATATATATATATATATATATATATATATATATATATACACTGTATAGTATTTTCTGTGTTTATATTATTACTTTGCTTTTTATTTTACGATTTTAATTAATTAATTTAGACTTCAGAAACAGACATGTTCACAGTAAACCACCAGAATGGTAGTGTGTTTAATCCGTGTATGACCTTTACCAGATAAACGAACCCATCTAAAGCAGTTTACATGTTCTTCCATTGTTATCAGGTTATTAAGCATAAATTGTGTAAGGTAATGCATGCAAACACACTAAGGTCACATAAATGGCTTAAACAGTGTCTTCATTGGAGCAAAAGGTAGCTGATTTAAATATATCACATCTTGAAAATCTGACTTTTCCAGGTTGTAAGTGCTTTAATCAGGTTCCAGGTGCATCTACAGTATACCAACCAATAAATCGTTAAAAAGATTAACCCAGTAACTTTGTCTTGGTAAGCCTTTTCCTGCAAGTGTCTGAAAAAAAAAAAAAAAAAACTAGAGTGTCTGATTTCGCTCTCTCCTAGTGATGTTGCAAAGGGATCTCATTATAATATTACCACCCCTTAAACTGTAAGATTCCACCCACAGCTCCGTCATTTTGATTTTGCAAGCAACAACTCTGTACCAGCTCTTAAGCCATGGCAAAAGTTTGAGCAAAACATGCTAACTGTTCTGTCTTTGGCCGCACAGACGAGCACAGAACATCCTCAGAGGAGACAACAGAGCAGTGGATTTATTGATTTATTTACTGTATATTGCTGCTGCCACACAGATCTAAAATAAACATGCAATTTATATCCCAGCTGTAAAAACAACTGTCTTTGTAACACTTAGAATCAAAACATATGTTTTTTTAGCAGTTACAAGCTGTAAAGGCAATATTCTGTAAAAGGGGCGGGGAGCAGCAGCTCGCTTGCATTTAAAGATACATGCTCTAATTTTTGGGGTATTTTGAGCTGAAACTTCACAGACACATTCTGGGGATAGCTGAAACTTATAATAGATATTGTAAAAAGGGGCATAATATGTCTCCTTTAAGCAAAACACCTGGATTTCTGCACGTTCCCTTGATTTTTCTTTGCATGTAATTGCCTTTATTAGTATTCAGTTAGCTTGTTCAATGAGCTCACACCTGAATGTGAAACTGTTCTGAGGTCAAGACTGGAGAAAAATGCTATACATTTTGAAATGGCACTTAAACGTGTTTTTCTTGCATTGCCAGTATTGATCTGCATTTAAACAAGTTTGTAAAATGAGCTGGTTTTGATTTGTATCATTGCTTTGTCCATACAAATACAACCATTAGCTCTATTCTTAAACACAGAGAGCTGCCTTGCTGTCAACTGCCTACACAGACATCTACCATCTGAAGTGATGGATTGAATTTCTTAATGGTTTTAGAAAGATAATGCTGGTTGGTTACTAGTTCAAGCTCACTAAGGTTCAGGATAGACCAACTTGGCCATTGTAGGCATTTCTCTGGATGTGCCTAAAAAAAGCGATGTAATTCATGTAAAGTGTGGTTCTATCATAATTAATTATGTGTGCATAGACACTGAAACATAAGATATTGATGTACGAACACCATCTAATATCGAACATAATTTACATACAAACAACTTTACTAAAGCAGAAGTGTTTACAACTCATTATTTAATCTATAAATGTTACATTAATGGAATTAATCAGTTGATTCTGTTTATTTATGATCAGAGCTGGGTCGATTACATACAAATTGTTTAAGTCACTCATGTTAGGTAATTTTTTCTGTCTACTTTTTTGATTACTTTTAATCTAACTTGTTCTATAGGGAAAAAAAAGCAAAGAGAAAGAAAAATATTCCACTTTTTTATATCAGCATCATAAAATGTATTAAACATTACATTAATGTTTTTCAAACTGGGTTTAATGTAAGAACTGCAGTGTAAATATAATAATAATAATAATAATAATACAAATTACAAATATATTTTTCACCATTATCATTGTGAAAAACTTTAGAGTTCAATATTATAGTTCAATTAGTGATATTTCTTAATCGGTTAATTTAACTTATAATAAAATTAATGTTTTTTTATTATTATAAAAAATGCATATATACTCACATTTGTTGCTTATTGGGCATTAATTTTAGGCTCTGCTGGTGAACATCAATATTAATGTTTAAACTGGTCATTTAAATGGTAAGCAATGGTTAGCTTATTAATGGGTTTTTACTCTCAGAAGCAAAAAGAATCCAAACAAGCTAGCAGATTGCAGGCAGGTCTCGTACAGCTCAGTGAGTAGAACTGGTCACTGGGTCAGAACAGCAGGAACCGTCTGAAATGTGAATTCGAGGTGGCGGCATCAAATTGCAGTGTGGTTTCCATTAAAGGAGAAATGAAAAGTCAAGATTGTGATGGTGAAGCATGAGGAACTCCAACTCGTGTGGCAGACGTTTAGCTCCCCACAGTGCTAGTGCTACGAAGGCTAAGTCATATGGAAGCTAACGCTGAGCACAAATAAACCACTTGAAGAGGATTCATTTTTATTACTGGATTTGTGTGTGTGTGTGTGTGTGTGTGTGTGTTCGGATGTAGATATATTCATGGGTTTGTGAATTAGCTGCTAAATATTTTCAGCATTTGCAGAAATGCAAACATCCTACTATATATGACTGACGGGATCTTGTGCAATTAAGCATTGTTTCCTCAAGAAATGTGTAATTGTGCACGTGTGTGTGCTGTTGAGTGCGGCGGAGACAGGATTTTCTCACCACCCTAAAAATAACCATGGGTGACCTGGGAGAAATCCAATCCCCACATCCAATTGTGGCAGACGAGGCTGCTCTTAACTACTTCAAAAGGTAGAGTGATGAGATTTCAGCCGATCGATACCGCGCCGGGGACCGAACCACAGCACCTGGCCCCGAAGTGCTCGCCTGTTTGCCTCTCATCTGTAAGCTCCTGTGTTAGCACTCGAAAATACTTGGCATGTCCAAACCTTCGCTTGTAAGTAGACTAACCTTGGGACCCCCTCTTTAGGGACATTGTCAGGTCGTTGCTCTCACAAATTGTCTCAGTGTGTACTTCACACTCTCCATTTAAATCCACAGGTAAACAGATATTCACACTTTTACAAAGGCAGGGAAAAGGTGTTAAACACAAATGAACACAGCCTTAAAAATCACATCATTGGGTCTTACTAGCAGAGAAGAGTGGTTTATTAAACTATCCGTTCACAAGAATCAGTATATCGTGAACGCAAAAAGAGTCTTGATTGGGACAATGGTGACTCAGTATCGTTGCATCATGATTACATGGTCACACAACAAGACGTCATTGGTATTTGTCACAATAAACTTACCAAAAATAAATCACAGATTAGTTTATACAGAATTTCTAATATTAAATGGAATGATAAAATAGCATTATTAACCGGTTAATGGCCGTTTAAAACTTTTTGATTCTGTCCAGAACTATTAAATTTGATTTCGTTTCTGGTTCTGTTCCTGTCAAAATTTCATTTGTTTCTGGTTTTTGTTTTCGTTCCTTGAACCAGTTCAGAGCCCAGCCTTTACCCATCAAATATTTTGGCCATTTTTTTCTCTTTGCAGAGCATTTTGCTTTCGATGAGGACATTAGTATTATCTGACTGTAAATTTGTTTGGATGTGGTGCATAAAGCAACCGGTCCTCCAACCAATATGCTCGTATAGGTCGTTTGTCCAAATCCCTGAAATACGACCCATCAGAGCGTATACTAAAATTGCGCCCCTATCGCCAAAAGGTCGTTTTCATATTAATGTTTTGTACTCTTTTATTTGCACTCTGATTTACGTTTCATGTAGCTCAGTTGGTAGATTGTTGCTTTATACATTGATATGTAAGCATGCTATCATGGGTTCGATCCCAGGGAACGGATGTGCACGAAAATGTGAGCATAGATTGTGATACAGATGAATACTGCTGAATACTCATGTAGGAATGCCTGTAACCAACAGCACAATGACATGCTATCTCCACCCATAATACACTTGATTCCAGTGGTTTCTGTATGTTGTTATTTGGATGCTGACACAGATTTGCTTTTAAATTGTCACTCACATTATAGGCATCCTATCTCTTGCTAAATTACTGATTGTGAATGATTTATTTAAAGAAGTGCTAATGGGATGCCACGTTCCCTGTGGCTGATCATGACCGTCATGATGGCTGACAGAATGATATGCTTTTCATCAACACCAAGCCTGTCATTTCGCTCTAGTGATTTGAGTGGTCAAAGAATCTCTCTGTGCTGGTGCCCAATTTTGTTTCAGATCATAAATGTGCATTAATATAATTTCTCGGAGTGGCTGACTCATAGATGTGTGAGGTTATATTCTTTATAAAATGGTAATGCTGATTAAAACACCCAATCAATACTGTGAAAATTATTATGGTTTGGTGAAATAATTTTTCTGTTACTTGGTTAATTAATGTCCATCTAAAGATGCTTGTAGGTCACGGGAAACTGCCTTTATGTCTCAGCAGATCCAGCAGTGGTACAACACTGATTTGCTTTTATGTGAAGTCCTTTAACTATACTAAATGGAGCATAATTTGTATGTCTGCTTTATACAATCTTTGTTCGGTTTTAATGAAGTCATAGCCCCGGCGGGAATGCAGGCTGTTAAAAGGAACCAAAGGGAGGTTCTGTGATTGTACTGTGTCTGAGGATAAAAAACTGCAATGTGAAACATTTGTATGCACCCTTTTTATACTGTTTTCCAGAGTGTGGCAGAACTGAATTGATATGCATGATGACAAGCTGTAAGAAAATTGGTTCAGAATCCAGAACTCAATAATAAAAGACTTGCAGTGAGCTTACAGAAACTTGCTGTGGCTGTTAATGAGTCACAAACCCTTCATTGTCAACTTTCAGAAAAACAGTAAGGTGTACTTTTAAGGTGACTGCCCAAATGGAAAAAAAAAAGTTCAATAAAATAAAAATAAAATAACTGCTGTACATACAACAGCATCTGTTTTTGACAGTGATGCAGAATGTAATATCATCCGGCGTATGGTTTCACATACAGTGCCTTTCAAAATGTTAAGGTTGGAAAGAAAAACGTTTTTAAAAGAAGACTTTTATGCTCACTGAGGCTTTATTTATTTGGTCAAAAATACAGTAAAAACAGTAATATTGTAATATGATATTTACTAATTTACAATCATTACTACAGTCTTACAATAAAAAAGAACAACAATGAATGACACGAAAAAACATTTAAAAAAAAATAAAAAAATAACATTATAAATATCCCTGCTATCACTTTTAATTAGTTTAATGCAATATATTTTGACTCAAACTAAATCCCAGATTCCTACAGTGGCAAGAAAGCACAGAAACAAGCATCTGATTTTTTTAATTTATTTATTTATTTTTTTTAATGTTTACTTTACTGTGTAAATGTCTTGTTTGGAAATTAATAAAATGGTTATCAGAATTACATGTGTACACCTATTGGGACACCAAATATTTTTAAAAAGACTGATTTTATACAATTGCTGAAAAATATTTTGAATAATTTATACTGTTGCATGAAACTAAAAGTGTTAACTACATATACAGTATACAAATAATGATATTTTAATGAGCAAATGTATTCAGCTTTGGAGCACAGGCCCCTGTCAATCTCCATAGTGCTCTTTGGCACTTTTGGTTTGGTACAGTTTGGCACATTAAGGTATTATTACTGATTAGAAAGTGTCCACACATTTCTTGTAATTACAAAGGGCTGTACAGTCTGTTGCAGATGGACATTGCTGTGTTTTTTTTCTTTTTTCTTTTTTTTCTTCTCACATTGGTCTAAATTTTACAAGGTGGCTAAGTCGTACAAATTCATGAGATTTTTGCCAAAATTGTACGTATTTTACGAGTTGCATAATTCATTTGAATTTGTTCGAATGGCCTACACCTAACCCCAAATTCGCACCTTGTAAAATACATATGAATTGGTCGTAAGCTAACGTTGGTACTTTTAGATAAATCTACATTGAACTGGCCCATCCAAAGATTTTTTTTTTTTTTTTTTACTTTCTTCTTTGACGATTTTATTTTTTTATTTTTTGTAGTCTAGTCATATGATGCTTTCCACAATCTTACAAAGCATTTGTAAAATCTTTCTGACACAGAGTTCTGACTCATCATCTGTAGGCGGGAGGAAGGAAGAAATACACTTTAAAATGTTTTAAATTCCTTTTCTGATTGTAGGACCTGTTAGTCAAGTGATATTGTTTTTTCTTCAGAAAATTGCATTCAAAATCCACTTAATTAACCAAGGAAGGTAAGCATATTCTTGGCCATGACACTGTGACGGTGGCAAGACAATTCATAATGGGCATCCAGCCTGGAGTTTTCAGCAGGGGTAAGAGACAGACTGCAAAGCCCTTTAGAAGGTTATACTGTTAGCATTCATACTATCAAATTACCTAGAGCTGCTTCTCAAAAAAGTAGAGCAGTGGGAGGGACAGAGGGAGTAAAAGAGAAATCGAGTAGACATTTGAAAATGGAGCTCATTTGAAACCCCAGTTGCTCATCAAACATCTGTACTCGCTTCCTCTCTTTCTCTCCGTCTCCTACTGCAGATTTGCCTCATAGTCCCTGAGAGGAGGATGGCTCCTGCAAATTGTGATCCATAAGTCCTTACTCACAGCACACATTTTATTCAGTAAACATTTTATTCTAAGCATAAAGAAAGAGAAATGAAAGTAAGATTCTTCCAGAAAGCAGAGGGAGCGAGTCAGAAAATGCTTTGCACTTTATATGCATTGAGAAAAAAAGTCATAATTTGGTTTTGATTCGAGCTGAGCAATAGATCTCCACAGCCTTGTCCAGATGCCTAATACTTTAGGAAATAAATGACTTTGAATAGAAAACACTCAGACGCTGTTATTTTTCATTTCTTTGTGTACTCCAAAACTGTTGTGCATGATCTATCAAACCAAGAGCACACATTTCACATCAAACAGATCGGCTCGTAATCGATGGTCCTGTCCTATATTCATTTCACGATCGGCACAATATTTCTCTTGGACTCCAGCCTTCGGTGCTGAAATCATTTCTTAGTGACTGTGTTTCTGTGAGCAGCTGGAAGTGAAGTCTTCAGGTTCTACAGCTCTTGGTCCAGCTGATCCCATTGTGTTGTGAAGGTAGAGGGCTTTTATAGGCAGGAGTAATCCGAACCTCACTCCAGGGAAACCCTGTAATTCTCCTCCCTCCTGTGGAGAAACGAAGGCACCGGTTGTGTGATCTAATCAAGTGCTTATGGAGGCGAAAGTAGAGAAAGGAAAAGTTAGCAAGGTGCAAATGATTCTTTTACATTTATTCCTTCTCTCATGACCCCTCCACATCGTGCTTTGCCCATCTCTTTTTTCTTTCTGTTTCTTATTCTATTTCTAGCTCTGATGAAGAAATTTTCAGCATTCTATCAGAATTCTATCAACATCTATCTATCTATCTATCTATCTATCTATCTATCTATCTATCTATCTATCTATCTATCTATCTATCTATCTATCTATCTATCTATCTATCTATCTATCTATCTATCTATTTGTTTGTCTGTCTGTCTGTCTTTCTATCATTCTTCATATCGTCCGTCATTCAGTTTATCATTCTATCTTTCCGTCCATCCATCCATCCATCCCGCCATCCATCTTTGTCATAATTTCCTCTATAATTTTTTTTTTTTCACTTATGAAAAAGAGACTAAATAAAAACTAGTTTTAAATGGCAAAAACTATGACTTTTTTTTCAACGAGACAAAACAAGAGGAAAATGTCATGGAGGAATGATTTGTTCACACCTTGATATCATTCATGATGTTTTCTCTAGGAGTGTGTAATGAGTTTGGAAATTTTAAAGATATGCTTAACCTGTTAACTGTCACTCACATTTTTGAACATAACGCAATGTTTGATTTTAAAATGGGTTTCAAAGGATGAATTTTGAGATTTTAAGTTTTCAAGTGATGAAAGTTTGATATAGAAAAAGGTCAGAT
The DNA here is from genome assembly GCF_003368295.1 of Carassius auratus. Classification (NCBI taxonomy): domain Eukaryota; kingdom Metazoa; phylum Chordata; class Actinopteri; order Cypriniformes; family Cyprinidae; genus Carassius; species Carassius auratus. Next base: position 3,196,022 of record NC_039260.1, on the reverse strand, counting down.
CTCCTGTTATGATGTAGGTTTTTGAAGTGGACTCTTGCCATAAATTAATCTATTACTGTTCCTACATCATTTTTAACAAAAGGAGTCTTATACCTTTCCAACGATATATAGTTTGTCATGATTAGATTAGGATTTAATTGTAATGGTGACAGTTACAGTAACAGGTTAATACATTGCAATTTAGCTAAACCTTTTACATTTTAGTCGATTAACATCTTATAATATTTTGCCATTTCAGATGGCATTTTAATCAAAGGACTTTGACTAAAACAAAATGAAACTTTCATTTCAGATTTAACACTGGCCAGAAGCGACTTGGAAAGATGACTAATTCAGAAAGAAAAAAAAAAAAAAAAAAAATCACCCTGAACATTTATCAGAAACCACATCAAAATAAGTGACAACTTTAGATCCATGTCCAACTTGGAGCTCAAAGAGTTTCGGAGATGTGAAGAATGTGCAATTTTTTATTTTATTTTTTGGTTTTGTTGGGTTTGATCCTTTTCTTCTTTCCCTCAGACATATCTTTCATTGTCGGCTGAAAGATATAACTTTTTCTTAAAACAAAAAAACAAAACAAAAACAAAAACTATAAACATTGTTTATAGGTTGACTGCAATCACCCCGACATTGGTTTCCAGACATATCTTTAAACTGTTTTGCAACAGAAGCAGCCTTCATGTACCAGTATCAAGTTATGAAATGTAATGTTGACATCCTGTGTAATACCTGCTCTAACCTTATTCCGCTGTGGAGTAATTCCTCTCTCGCTGGCCAATGGGAATAGCCCACAGTGGGTTATCCGGGGCAGGAAAGAGGATGATAAACAGACAGCGGAGATAATCACACAATATGATACCTGACACGCAGAGAGACACCGGCATTCAGTAGACAATGAGAGATCTCCAGACTGGATTAGTGTTGGGCTAAGAGGGATACAAACTCAGGCCATTACCCAGACAGCGGCGGTGGAATAGGGCTGGAGATAACATCGTGGCACGCAGAGGGAAGAGAGAGGGTTAGCCTTGGCCCGACTGCACCCTTCCATGTTTTCCTGCTGCTGATAAACCTTGTCAGATGAGGGATGTTAGGCTTTAGGTGCACTCAACACATTCGCTGTTCATGGAGTCCACTGGCGCATTCAGAAATGAATTGGGAATGCTGTTGTTGTTGTTAATGTTTCATTCAGAATAAATTCACGAAAAAAAAAAAAAATACTGCTTTATCAGGAATGAATCCAGGATCCGTCTTTATGGATGAATCATTGACTTGTTCAATTAATGATTCATTCAAAGCCAATGATTTATTCAGGAGCAAAACTGTTGTTTGGTTTCTGTTGTGACTTTGTCTGAAACTTGTTTTCATCAGCGGAGATGAAATAGACAACCTTCTAGAAGACATGTTGAGTATCTCTTCGTTGAGTATTCACGGAGTTACAGTTCATTTTAATCAGCGCAGACAAAGGCTGCAGACAGCACACCTTGTTTCTTATCTTTATTTTATAAATGCACAAAGTTTTGTTGTTATGTCTGTAAAAAAAAAGTAAACCCTTTACAGATTTGATTGATGTATTGCTCTTATCTGTACGATCAAAACTGAAATGTAATTTAAGTTATTTTTCGGGGTTATAAGGAGTAAATGCCTCATAATGCATATACGCGTTAATCGATTCAGAGCGTTAAATTTATAAATGTCACATAATAGAAATGATTCTCTGATGGAAGAGTGCAGTGAGAGGATTTAGAGAGCATGCGATCCTCATCAGAGTCAGATGTGTCTGTCATTGACTTTCTGCCCAATATCTTCAGGGCTTTTCGGTACACTCTCATCACTTTATATGAGTGAATATCTGTGGAGGGGAGACTGTGCCAGTAATGTAGAATGTGGTTTGGTGAATGTCGGCCAGGAAGTGAGCAGCAGGTGAAGCTGTGGGGGATTCAACTGACCTTTGCCTTTTACTCTGATTGGACACAGCTGGTATTCATAGACCCAGAGAGAGAGAGAGAGACTTTGGGTACAGCCATGACACTGCACTTCCTTGGCACATCCCTTTATTGGCTGCGAACGCCATGACATCTGTACCATATGCCACCATACAAAGATGGATGACCATTTACATTCATACTCGCACACAATTCCCAGCGACCAAAAGCTGGCCATGTCTCTTTGCCAATGAGTTTGGAAGACCATGCCATTCTCCAACAATTTTTATATTGAGCTATGGATAGTTTCCCATTTCAGGTTGTTCATGCACTTAAGTAGTATTACTCATGGAATAAATGACCTTGTGGGGACAAACTCACATTTTTGTGTTTACATTAATCCTTGTTTTGTGATGAAAATCCTTTACCTAATTTACAAATGACCAGCCCCTTTAAAATGGCTTATAATTCTCTCATTATGCTATATTATCACAGAATATTGGTTTACATTTTTTTGTCAACTTATTTATCTTAATTTTGATCAGTTCAAAAAACGTTAAAAAACTGTTAAAAATCACCACTTTCCTTTTCAGATTATGTTAACAGAAAAAAATATGAATATTCAAACTGAAATTAAGATAAATATTTATATTGAGAAGAATATTTCATGTAAGAAGTTTTTTGTTTTTGTTTTTTTTTTTTGCAAAAGAGAAAAAAGCTGGAAAATTATGCATAATTGTGGTTAAAGTTTATGCAATAATTTTATTTATCAATGCAATAAAAGAAAATAAAAAAATTTTTATTTGTTGCACTAAGCTTTGATTTACTTGTTTTATAAAATGTTGTCCGCTGATATTGCAGATTATATGATAGAAAGATATGAGCCCTGATTGTTTTACCACAAATGTAGGAGGGGAGATGAACCAGTGCGCTTTAATTAACAACTTCTCAATAATCATAATTGCTGTCAAGTAGATTAATCAGTACTTAGGAATTGCTCTTCATTTTATTTCTCATCCCTGGCACAATGGAGGTCTTCAGATGTGTTGAGTTATAGTGCTGTCATCTGTATCTCTCTCCTTCAGTTTCCATTTTGTTAATGAAGCACCTGCTCACTCATAATTCAAATTAAAGATTGGTCAAGCATTCATTAAGGGAAGCGCCGTGCCCTTCGTTTTATGCTGTTTATTTCTCTTTGACTTGTTAACCTTTGCTTAATGTTTCATTAAGGCTCTGAAAGGCATTTAAAAAAAGTGTTATCTTATATTTTATATAAAATAAACTGAAAATGATATTAATTGTAATTATTTTATACATTTATTAACTCAAATTGAGTATTTACCATAATGTATCCTTTTTTGTTGTTGTTGTTGTTATTCAGTAATATTGTCAATTAGGTTGTGTTCTATTGCTCTTTATCTTTCTGCAGAATGCAACTGTTAATTTCTCTGAACACATTAATCATAATTGTGTTAATTATGCATAAACAGTGATTCATTAAAAACTTGCACATAAATAAATACGTGCATTAATATAATGGACGATACTATAATTCCATGCATTACAGTGCTTCCACTGTGGAACACAGTTTTCATATGGCAATGCTTATTTTCTCGATTTACTGCAAAGCTATGCTGGACACATTTTTATCTGTGAACAAAAGCATCAAAGACGCAGCAAAAGATGTGTGGCATGTTTGGAAATAGCACATAAATTCATTGCATCCTGTGACATTAGCTGGGATTACATTCACATCTGATATACAATGGAAAACAGGATTACAGTGGCTGTGCAGCAGTATTGATATTCCTCAAACATTGTGGTTATGATTTGCTGTAAAACCGTACTGAATTGGACTGTTTGTTTAGGCTGGACATACAGTAGTATTGCTTCGACCAGTGGCGTGAGTTTGTGTGGCCAGTGGTGTACGGGAAGAGTGTTTAAACTGGTTTATTATTATGTTCACAGTTTTGTTTGGTGATGCTAGCTAGAGGCAGATCATTTACTCTCTTCACATTTAATATCTGACAGAAACAGGCAGTGTGAAAGCGACAAGCAAACACACCAGTGGTGTGACGGCCGTAAGCAGAATCTTCCGGAGCAGCGCTGTGTGAGTGTTTTTATGTGTGCTAATGGATCACTGGGAGATTGACAGAGTGAGTGAAATATATGTGTCTCTCGCCCAGAAGAGAGGAGGGGGAAATAAGGACAGAACTGAGTATGTGCATATTGTTTAACAGGTTAGACTACTGACAAAGGAAAATAAAATTACTAATAATAAATATTGTTATTCGTATTCATGAAATAATGTCACATTTTTTATTTTATTTTAAAATCTGTTTCAAAATTTTTATTTTATATAAAAAGTTATATGTATGTATATATATATAGTATACATGTACAGTATATGTCGAATGTATATACGTTGTTTTATTTAATTATATAAATATAAAATGTTATATGAATAACAACATAATTTACATAAATTATTTAATATTGTATAATATGTTTGTTATAAATATTCTTATATATTATGTTTTTTTGGGGAGGGGTGTTCCCTTAGCAATTAAAACTACTGATAAATTAATGAATAAATAAATAAATAAATAAACAAACAAATAAATAAATAAAATTAATATTGTTTGTATTATTTGTAAAAAAATTATGTATAATTTATAATTAAATATTTATATTTTTTTTTTATAAAAAATATTAATATATTGTTGCAGTTTAGCGTTTTTGCCCTCTGTTAGTGTAATACTGAAGATGTTAGACAGTATATGCAATGTAAAGGCGTTTGGAAGAGAGAGCGAGAGCACATCTGAGGATCTCTTTCATTCGTTTCAGAGCGCGACAGAGACAGAGGGAATACATTCATCTCTGATGAGTTAAAAGATCTTGTGATTTCACAGTAAGCAAGCGCAGGCAGGGTTCAAAATGAGTGTCATGTTGGGAAGTAGCAGATAAATTCATGATACACACACACACTTCGAATTGAGCACCCTCTGGAACACAGTTACTACAGTTACTCAAATGACTTGAACATTCATCACAAAATTACAACGTTTCAAATCTTGATCATTATTTCCAGTGATAAACAGCCAGGCAAAAAGCATCCCTAAATTTCCTGTGACATTAGCTCTGATTAGATTCATGTCTGATATATAATGGAAAACAGGATTACTGTGCTTTTACAGCAATAAAGATGCTTATCAAATGTCTTACTGTCAGGAGTATGGACCGTCTCTGTGTGCTCCGACATGTTTTTTCCTCTTGTTTGATTAATCATTTGGTTCAGGTGTGTCCAGTTCATTACCATCGTTTGGTTCTGTATTTAAAGTGTTGTCTGTGCCTTGGTTCCTTTGTACAGTATCGTCTATGTAATGTGGTTGCCTTTCCTTCATAGTTCTCTGAGTTCTCTGTGCTAGAGTTTTAATAAATATGTGGTTTCCCGATCCTGCTCCTGCATCGTGCTCTTCACTGCAGCCACACGTGACAATAGGCTTATGGTATTACATTTGAATAATTAATTCACCCTGAACAGCGTAGCATAGATTAGTCAATTATTTCAGCATTTAATCATACTGTAACTTCAACTTAGTTTGTCACAATTTTGACTTTATAAGTCAAAATTCTGACTTGGTATGTCATCATTTGGACTTTTTAATGTCATTATTATGAATTAAGTATGTCATAATTTCAACGTTTTATGCATGTTTCTTAGTTTTATTCTTATGTGGAAAAATTGGGCTTCATAGCTTTCAACACTGATAATAAATGTTTATTGAGCAGCAAAATCAGCATTTATACAAATGATTTCTGAAGATGATTGCTGAAAATTCAGCTTTGTGTCACAAAAAAAAAAAAATTTTTTAAATGTATTCTAATAGAAACACCAAAAAAAAAAAAAAAAAAAAAAAAAAAAAAACAATATAGCTTTCTTTCATCTGTGCAACAGCCTGCTAAATCTAAGGTGAAAAATGATTATTTGAAACTAAATTATGACTCTTTTTTTGGGTGTATTTTCAAGTCGATCTCAGGAGGTAAATGTATAAGGCTAGAATATGTCGCCTTTAATAGATTGACTTGAAACTAAACATACTCAGATGTTTTCAGCTTAACCTCTCAGGTCTGTTTGGTCGGTAACAAACGGCCAAAGATTCTCACCTCTCATATCAAGACACATCCGTCAGTGAATGCTCCTGAGGGCACACCTGCCCCCAAACAACACCCGTCTGCACCCCTGTCATATCAGTCAGAAACAAACACTCTGCTTTCCTGTGGAGTCTGACAGATGGATATGACCTTCCCTCGTTCAATGAGTCGCGCCGATGCTGACTGATGAATCTGAAGTGGCGTTGTGAGTCTGGAGAGGATAAACAGAAGAAACACAGGGCAGGTGCGACTGCCACGGGATCTCGGGATCTGCCGCAGAAGCTGTAGTGTTTTTGACTTGTTCTGTTTATTTGCCTTCGGGCGGCTTACTGCACACATGCGCTGGAAGAGCCAGATGTGAGAGGTTAAGAGACACAACAGACATTTCACAAACTAGAAATAAACTTTTTTTTGCTCGGCAGTGCAGTTTAAAGACTTATGACAAGTGAGCTTTCATATGCAGCTTTCTTTTTCTTTTATTTTTCCAAAAAAGGTTGCAAAACAAGGTAATTAATTAAAAAAAAAAATAATATTTCATAATTTAATAATTGTTTTCAATAAATTAATACATTTGACTTTGAATGTAATTCATTATTATTATTATTATTATTATTATTATTATTATTATTATTATTTAAAATTAATTAATACAATTATTACATTTAAATAATTGTTTTAAACTAAAATGTTTACTTTGTGAATTACATAAGCTATGAAAGGCGCACAAAAGAAGACAATTACAAGACATTGCATAGTGGATTTCAAAGTTAAAATATTTTTAATTGTAAACGTTTATTTGATGAATTTCATCATATATTTGTTGCTTCAATTTAGATTATATTGGTAATAAACCAAATGTTGACTATTGATCACATACTGTATTTGCTAAGAAAAGCTCCCAAGAAAAGAATTAAAAAACGTTAGAGTGTGGATTTTAAAGTTCAAATTTATATAAATATTAACATTATTCTCCATATGCATTCAACTATATAATGCATTTTGTTTGATAGTGTAAGCATCAATATGTAATTAAAAGGCTGAATTTATATGGTCAAAAAAAAAAAAAAAAACGTAATATTGTGAAATATGTTACGATAAATTCATTAAATAAGTTGAATTTTCATTATCATAACTCCAGTCTTCAGTGTAACATGTTCCTTCATATTTAACTGGTAACACTTGGAAACATGAACTACATTAGATAACATAAACCAACAATATAAAATACTTCTAAAACATTTATCTTATTTATTGTTGATTTCAGCATTTACAAATGCATTATTAAAATCAAATATATTTTAATGGACCTGAGCTGAGAAATAAACAATGCAGTTAATGTATTAACTTAAACAAATGTAAAGTATTAGGCATTTATTATTGTCTTTCTGAAAAACAGTTGTGCTGCCTAATTATTATTATTATTATTATTATTGCTATTATGTTGTGAAAATCATTGCGCATTCTTTCAAGAAGTTTGAAAGAACAGCATTTAGTATCCTTGCTTAAAAAAATTAAAACAAATAATAATCAAAAAAGGTCAATCACAATCACCTGTGGTATATTTACTGCTAAATTGAATATTTGACCACTCATGCCAACCAATCTTCTACACTTAGTAACACTTGTACAAGCAGTCTTTCTTCTCACTATTTTAATGTCCTAGCAGTGCCTTCTAACCAGCTACAGAACCTTATTAATCACAAGGCAATAAAAACTCTAAGCTACAGTCTCATGGGCCTCTACAACCCTCATATGACAACCTTTTAAAAATATTAGAAACTTTCAGTGGTAAAGTAGTGCCAGCTGTATGCATCCATGAGCAAACACCACTCTAGTTCAGTCTAGTATTTATAATCAAATCAAAAGGGCTTCAGATTTAGTTGTGTCTCTGATGTTTTGTTGAAATTATTGCACGGCAATGATGAGTTCTTCAAAGTTTATGAAGTGAAAAATGCCAGTCTGACAGGATGGTTTTTGCTTTTGCATCTGCTACAGATGATTCACCCAACACTTTCTGACGACACAGATGCGCTAGTTTATTGATTTTGTAGAGTTGCGTTTTGCAAAGTAGCTTGTCTTGAGTCTAACAGCCATTGGTCTGTTTAGAGGTCACCGTGTATCATTTGCGAGCGCCAGCAATAGACGGCAGGAAACCAGCGGCGTGCCAATCAAACCCTGCTCTTGTTCCAGATGTGAAAACAGCAATGATGGACCCATGTTTTGAATCTGTCAATCACAGTCCAAGGTACCATCTGTTCATCATATTACCTGCTTCTGTGTGCGTGTCTGCGTATGAGACGAGAAAGACAAGCCGACAGGAAATAGTTTGACTAATACCCCAAAGGACCCAGTGCGTCATACTGGAATTAGGTGTGCATTTTAGAGAGTCATATAAAGTTTTGGAGTAATTTTTTAAGCTATAATAAATCATTTTACAGCCTAAAAGTTCTTTAGACTTTGTACCTCATATTTCATTTGCATTAGACAGAAATTATACACAAAGGAACTTTTTTTTCAGGATTTTTTTTTTTTTTTATCTTACAAAATTTTCATTATAATTCCTCACTTTAAGGCTCTAATTAGAGGTGTACACTCATTGTTATTTGATTTTCAGTATTTGACATAGTGAACATGTTACAGTAGTTGCCATAAAGTGGCTTTAAAATGCATTATTATATTATTATTTGTTTGTTTGTTTGTTTTTTGCAGCTAGTTTGTAGCTTTATTCAGTGATGTGCCGATTTGATATATTAAATTACATTTTGGCATTTGTCTTCATAGTTGTGCGTACTGCAGGATCAGAGCAGAAGCACACAGATGTGAGTTTTCCTGTGTTTCTCTCTGGTTTATTTTGTCCAGGTTGATTTTCTCAATAGGTGGGGTCACAAACAGTTGAAAAGTGCATTGTAATTCCCGCAGGCCCGCAGTCTTTCTCATGATGTGATCAGGTGCGCTCCTGCTTTCATGTGAGGATGAAGGCCACATTATTTTGCAGTTCTTTGATGTGAGCTGAGACAATGTTCTTCCTCATCAGAGGATGAGTCATCCTGTGCTGGAATGGATTCAGGTGCACCTATAAAAAGAGTAGCATTGCACTCAATTTTGATTCACTTTCTGACAGTTTCTCCTCTGTTTCACTGGAATGATGAAATAACTGACCATCTGTGTGTGGCAAATACCAATACTTTGAGAAAATACTATCTATCTATCTATCTATCTATCTATCTATCTATCTATCTATCTATCTATCTATCTATCTATCTATCTATCTATCTATCTATCTATCTATCTATCTATCTGTCTGTCTGTCTGTCTATCTATCTATCTGTCTGTCTGTCTGTCTGTCTGTCTGTCTGTCTGTCTGTCTGTATGTTTGGAACAACATAAGATTTTTCATTTTTAGAAAATTTTCTTTTAAAAGGTTATTGAATTTTACTGTTTTTCTCAGTTGCTTTGGTGCATTTTCAGATCAGTAATGAAACTCCGAAAACTACTTGTTCAACCTTCATATCATCTAGTCACTTGTGCACATCATAAAAGCAGTTTCTCTTTCTTTTGAACAAGTTGCGATTGCTTTGGTAAATTCATGCAACTGATTATGTATATTTGACTGTGGTTTCCTACATTATCGGTTGTTATTTTCATGTTGCTCAAAATATATTACATAGTTCTCTGTGCAATAGTCTTACCTCTCAAAAAATGTGGTCATTAGTTCATGGTTTAAGTCATTCAATGCAAAATAGTTGATCTAGCTCTCATGAACTGTCAAGCATATTTTCTACGCATGAATTGTGCAAATTAATCTTGCCTTTCACTAATGAAGAGAATGTAGATCAACCAATGACAAACCAGTTCTCTGAAATAGCTCAAAGGTGCATCTCATCCTTCAACTGGAAAACATATATAGACAGAGGACAACACACGAGTTACGAATTCTGACAATGGAGTTTCTAATTTTGTATTTTCGCCTTTGTGTCCAGTTTTCTTTTACTTTTCTGTATTACAATGACATTGCAATGTGTGTGTGTGTTTTGTCAGACCACAAGTAAGCGTGTAACTGTGAATCCTATTCAGTCTCTTTCAATCAATATCCTGCATACGGTAATGTGTAAATTTGTACTTTTTAAATGGATATAGGGCATACAAAAGTGCAATTGTCATCTAAACTGTTGCCATAGTTTACATCAGGTAATACCAACAGAGTGCAGTTTTATATTGACAACACAACTAAGCATTTTGAAGCATCTTGTTTGTGAACAATAACACAAGGACTTTTCATTTTGATGGCACTGATATGCTCAGTGACATACATACTTACTTTTGAGCAATGAACTAAAGCTTTTGAGTAAGTTACAGGCTTTTGCAGGTGATCCATTGTGTAGTGCTGACTGAATGAATTGTTTTTAGAAATGCATATTCTTCTTTGCAAATATTAAGGATGATTCAAGAAATGCACCGAAGTGACTGAGAAAAACTTTAAAGACGGAATTTGCCAGAACATTTTAATTTGTGTGTTTTGTTCTCCTAGAGTAACCTGGGATTAACCTAATTAACCTTGCACTCCAGATCTCTATAAACCTAGATCTGCAACCACTGGGTAACCTCGAAACCTGCACCCCAGGCAATGTAGAGAACTGCTGGAGATGAATGTGTTTTAAATGAATGCGTCAGAATGCACTTGAGAGAATGGGAGGTTTCTCTAGCTTTGTCTTATCCCTTATGGCGCTGTGACTGGTTTCTCGTGGCCCGAAGGCAATTGGCTCACCAGAGCCTCCATTACTTATCTGGCGACAGAATGAAAGAACAAGTTCTTCCCTCCCAAACTTTGAGCGGTGAATAAAGATGTCAAGCGATGCAGCGTGCTCTTGGGTCAAAGTTTGTTTCCGTAGGGATATGATTCTGCCATCTGTTGTTTACCCGCCCAAGTACCATGGTTTAAAGCCTACCGCCTCCGTCTGTGTCCTGACAGGAAAACAAAGCTAGGTGAAATAATTACAATACCTTGTCTGAACTCTATTTCCAAATCCTTTTCCCATGATTGTGCTTAACAGGTGTAATGACGTGGGTTGACAGTAAATTATGGTAGTTGAAAGTCAAAAAATCTGGCCCATGTGGCATAATAACTTACCAAAAGAACAGCTGGCTGAAGGCTAAACAATCTGTCCAGTGTATTTCCAATCTTTTCAGGAACAAAAAGCAGTTTAAAACAGCCTTAGCTAGTTTGTTTTGCTCGTTTTTGGAGGGGTTTTGTGTGTCAAAATAACTTTGTCAAAAAGGTCCATGCAACTAGGTTAATATAAGTTAATTTTAATGTGCACACATGATTGCATAATTTCATTTCAGCAATAGTGTTGGTCAAAAGAATGTAAAAAAAATAGGCTTACATTAAATAATCCAATATCATATTTGATTTTTTTCAGCCATCTATACCAGCCCAAACATTTAAGACCAGCTAAGTCTCATCATAAGAGTTGAATTGCTTTAACCTGATGACATTAAGTTAGTTAAATCCAACATTTAATTTATTTTGATACATAAACCCCCTCTAAAACCAGCAAAACAGACCAGCTTCTCTAGCCATTTTGAGTTGGTGTTTTGGTCATACTTTAGATGGGGGATCAATCAGCTTTTTCCTCAATACACTCTTAGTTAGAGAGGTTTTTAAGTTTAGGTTCAAGTTATTAAATATATCTAAAATATCGTCAGAATGAAGCATCAATATGTGCTTTATAAGAACTCGAAAAAGTCTGTATGCTAATAATGTGCATGCAAATAAATAACTACTGTAGTTAACAGTGAGAACTGGTTCCTAAACTAAAGTATTACTGTTTTGCTTTTGTTTCGTTTTTTTTTTAATTATTATTACAGATTGTTTCATCAAAGTTGTCACTTATGCTTCACCTAAAATTCCTTTAAAATATTGAAAATTAACAAAAATTAGACAATTGTTGTCATATGCAAATTGCAGTAATTGATGAGAAATCCTTGAGTTCAGCTAAAATCTCTTATTGTAGATTGCAGACTTTGATATCTTGGCAAATCTTAAACGCTAGTGATGTCATGATTATTGTTTCTTTCTTTCAGGAGAAATAAATGTGAAAACTAGGAACAAAAGTCACTGTTTGCTTTCCATCTAATCCAATTGTTGTCTATGAGAAGCAACGGAGGTTCAAAATAGATCTCAGTTGCATTTCCTATGATTTCTTTTGTTGGGATAAAAACATCGGAATGACTTGGAATGCAGAGAGATTTCAAATGAGAATTCGTACACTTGCCTCTTTTAAAAGGGATTTGATGAGATTATAGGCCTGCAGGGAATTAAATGGAAGGAGGTGTGGAAAAGCTTCATTGTTTTCAGGTCTCATCCAGGCAAGACCTTTAACTTGGATTTGCATTTGGGCTGAACTAATTGAACTCCTCCCAGCTGTGTTCTAGAGCAAGTACACACACTCGCACACGCTCGACTCCTGCCAAACGTCTGTAATCCCTTTTTGCCGCTGCAGTGCAGATAGAATTCCGGCAGTCTATTCAACTTCAATTCAGTTTTCAATTCCAAGGTGATTTTATTGGCAAAGGCGGCAGAGCAAGTTGCCAAAACAATTAACAAAAAAAGGCCTGCTTTGCAGAGAAATGACATAATCTTTGGAAAAACAAACACACACACACACACACACACATATATATATCCTGATCAATAATTCTCATTTCCTCTTCTTTTCCCCCCTGGAAAGCCAGCAAACAATCTGGAGCATGTGTGTGACAGGGGATTCAGATTAAAGTATAGATTTGTTTCTTTATTAGTGTTATCCAGTGTTGAATCACTGCTGTTGACCCCGGATGCCACGAGAGCTTACTGAAACACGTAAGCCTCTGAGAGTTTCAGACAAGAGGAGACAAAAGCCACCGAACATCAATTCCCACATGATGCAAAGTCTCAGAGGAATTAGAGCCAGTTTTAGTTAAACCCTTTAAGAGATAAAGTGTAGCTAAACAAGAATAAACACAGGTGATAAGAAGGACTAATAAAGGTGCGCTTTTGCTGTTGACTTCGGCTAAACATTCATACCAAATGAAGGCTGGCTTTGGTAAGTAAATACAACTGATTGATTATTTGTATAATAATAATAATAATAATAATAATAATAATAATAATAATAATAATAATAATAATAAATGTTATTAGGAACAATAACATTATGTGATGAATTTTTTTTTGAAAGAATTTTGAAAATTACACTTTTGATAAGTTGATGTAACGCAAATGTGTGTTTTTATTTATTTATTTTTTACATTTTAGTTATTTAACATATTTAGTTATTAACATTTTGTTTACTGTTTTTTTGAAGCACTTTTATTTATTTGTCTTATGTTTGTTTGTCTTTTTGAGTGTTTGATGCAACAATGTTACTTAGAATACGTAAATAAATAGTCAAGTCAGGTTTCTTCATTGATCCTCACAAACTGAATGTTGTGATCTTCTCACAGCTGGATTTATGGGACTGCTGCCATGTGAAACTGCTTGTGGCTAAACATATAGGTGTACAGCCTAAGAGAAGTAATATCTCCTCCTTCACACTGTCCCCTTCCTCAAGACAGGTTTAGGGTTTGGAAAAAGCCAAAGGATGTCTTTAAACTTCATCTTCAGTATATATTAGGGTTTGCATTATAAGTTTTATTCAAGTTAAACTCAGTTTCAGTACAGATACTTTCAAGAAAATGTACAGGTCCTTCTCAAAAAATGTGCATATTGTGATAAAAGTTCATTATTTTCCATAATGTAATGATAAAAATTAAACTTTCATATATTTTAGATTCATTGCACACCAACTGAAATATTTCAGGTCTTTCATTGTTTTAATACTGATGATTTTGGCATACAGCTCATGAAAACCCAAAATCTCAAAAAATTAGCATATTTCATCTGATCAATAAAAGAAAAGTGTTTTTAATACAAAAAAAGTCAACCTTCAAATAATTATGTTCAGTTATGCACTCAATACTTGGTCGGGAATCCTTTTGCTGAAATGACTGCTTCAATGCGGCGTGGCATGGAGGCAATCAGCCTGTGGCACTGCTGAGGTGTTATGGAGACCCAGGATGCTTCGATAGAGGCCTTAAGCTCATCCAGAGTGTTGGGTCTTGCGTCTCTCAGCTTTCTCTTCACAATATCCCACAGATTCTCTATGGGGTTCAGGTCAGGAGAGTTGGCAGGCCAATTGAGCACAGTAATACCATGGTCAGTAAACCATTTACCATTGGTTATGGCACTGTGAGCAGGTGCCAGGTTGTGCTGAAAAACGAAATCTTCATCTCCATAAAGCTTTTCAGCAAAGTGAAGTATGAAGTGCTCCAAAATCTCCTGATAGCTAGCTGCATTGACCCTGCCCTTGATAAAACACAGTGGACCAACACCAGCAGCTGACATGGCACCCCAGACCATCACTGACTGTGGGTATTTGACACTGGACTTCAGCCATTTTGGCATTTCCTTTTCACTAGTCTTCCTCCAGACTCTGGCACCTTGATTTCCGAAAGACATGCAAAATTGGCTTTCATCCGGAAAAAGTACTTTGGACCACTGAGCAACAGTCCAGTGGTGCTTCTCTGTAGCCCATTTCCTGCACACGCCTGTGCACGGTGGCTCTGGATGTTTCGACTCCAGACTCAGTCCACTGCTTCCGCAGGTCCCCCAAGGTCTGGCATCGGTCCTTCTCCACAATCTTCCTCAGGGTCCGGTCATCTCTTCTCGTTGTGCAGCGTTTTTTGCCACACTTTTTCCTTCCTCAGACTTCCCACTGAGGTGCCTTGATACAGCACTCTGGGAACAGCCTATTTGTTCAGAAATTTCTTTCTGTGTCTAACCCTCTCGCTTGAGGGTGTCAATGATGGCCTTCTGGACAGCAGTCAGGTCGGCAGTCTTACCCATGATTGCGGTTTTGAGTAATGAACCAGGCTGGGAGTTTTTAAAAGCCTCAGGAATCTGTTGCAGGTGTTTAGAGTTAATTAGTTGATTCAGATGATTAGGTTAATAGCTCGTTTAGAGAACCTTTTCATGACCTGAACTATTTCAGTTGGTGTGCAATGAATCTAAAATATATGAAAGTTTAATTTTTATCATTATATTATGGAAAATAATGAACTTTTATCACAATATGCTAATTTTTTGAGAAGGACCTTTACTCAATAACTAAAAGTGTTACATTAGAAAATGACTATGGTAAAGAAGTGCATGTTATTAAAGTTGTATTTTTTGTTATTTCTTGTTCTTGTTTATTAGTTATTTTCCCTACTCTTAATGTTAATGTTTTAAAAAACAAACAGTTGTAATTTGTATTCAAATTCCACCCTCTTTCTGACCCTTATTTTATTTTTATTTTTTATCGATTTATTTATTTATTTTGATGTCAGCTAAAATTATTTCACACTGCTTTGGTTGCATCAGCAGAAAACTTGTAAAAGAGGCAGAAAAAAAGTCATAAAATTTTGATGAGATGATGGTGAAAAGTAAATTTGTTAGACATGCACCAATGCATCTTGCACAAAAACCAAGCAAAGAAACTAGAGTCAGTTGTCTATAATGAAACCTATTGAAGTGATTGTGCACTGTGTGTGTGTGTGTGTGTGTGTGTGTGTTAGTCATAGGTTTATATGGCCTTTCAAAACAGCAAAGCTGTCAAAACTGTGACTGAAATAAATCAAGTGTCTTGCATGCTGGAGAGAGCCATCAAAGCCATGCAAATTCATGCGCTGACAGACAACCCAGAATTCATCAGCAGTCTGTCAAGTGAACTGCAGCGTGATTTTTAAAAAGGCAGTGACAATTGTTCTGTTTGTTTGATAACCCCCTCTCCCTATTCATGCAAATGGAAAGTCATTACTCTCAATCCAACAATAATCGCAAATGAAGCAATTAAATGCTCAATTTCAGTACGTCATTTACATGGATAGCATGTGGCGTTGATTCATTAGGATCAATCAGCAGCACAGAGATTAATGTCAGAGACAAGACAGTGGAATGGCAGATAATCATGAAGCTTTACTTGTTGGCATTGCCTGCGACCGTTTTGAGCTGTTTCTTTCTATTTAAAGAGAATCGAAAAGCCCACAAGCGCTTGCGGGTCCACGTCTGCGGTGGAGCTGCTCTGTCAAATGAAATCAAAGAAACATCTTGGCAGCATGTGGGTATTTTGGCCGCTGTATTTTCACTCTTTCAATAATCTCTTTAATACAGGTTGGTTTTAACTGTTGTTGCTAAATATGCTAAATTAAATGTTCGCCTCCGGGTCTGCCATCGTTATTATATTTTTATGACTAATGCTCAGAAGATAAGGTTGTTATTAATAATAATGTTTGAATAGCAAGTAACAAATAAAATAATAAATTGCTTTGCTTCGGACTCATGTGGGAATTTAATCATTGTGATTATGTATTTTTTTTTTTTTTTTTTTTAGATTGTGTTTCTTCAACTGCAAGCATTTTTATTCATAAATGGTTTATTTTTTATCAACAAATATATATAAATTATATTAAATTTAATATAATTCATTTAATTGTTTTAATGTTTTTTTTTTAATTATTTTATAATCAGATTGCAGTACTGAACTATGACCCCTAAACCCCCACCCCCATTAGTTTAATATTGTGACATTTAGGTCACATTAAAACCTCATAAAGTTTGAATTTGACATTTATTTGTTTATTTATTTATTTACTTGCTTATTTAACAGACCCTAATTTTATTTTTAAACAATTTTTTTTAACCTATTTAAAGGCACAATATGCTTAAAAAATAGCAGAAATCACTATATGTATGTTATATATATTTTTTAGTTGTAAACTTACATCATCCCGACAGTTTCCATGAACTTTCGAATCCGGAGAAAATGATAGTTTAATTAAAAGACACGGCACGTATCTTTATTTCCATTTTGTCGCCCGTCTATGGTGTCATATAAACTTTGACCCCTCTAGTTTATCTAACTTCCTTCGGAACCGCCAAATACAAAGGTGAACAGAAACAAAGACGAGACGAAGAAGAAAAAGTAGTAGCCTTTATCGAGACTATTATATTTTATATTTATATTGTTTATATCCGTATTTAAACCTCAATCAGTAACTTAGTTATGGATCATGATTATGCTTTGCCTGCACGTTCTGTGAAGCGCAAACGTACGGGTGAAATAAATGACCCGAGATGGTTTTGGGACAAGAGAAGCAACAAGACACGGGGAAATATTGGAGTTGCATTTCCAAGATAGAGAGAGCTTCGTGACAAGCTGAAACTACAGAGAGATGTCGAACTCGCTTGCATTCTGATAAACAGGTACGCATCCATTCAGCTAACTGTATCTATCCGTATATTTTGTGAAACGATGATGTCTTGTGTAAAACGCAGACGGACTAGCTCTCATGTAAATCTACATTTGTTCTATATCTAGCTGAATAAAGTAGCTTCAAATGCAGTTCTCTAACTTGTTCGATATCATAGTATAACGTAATTATAATTATTAACGAAAGGCGACCATGTTTTTTTAACATATATTACTACTAGCTAGATGGAATATTGACTTGATAGGGGTCTCATAATTCATATAGACGGTTTCATCGGGCGCACGGTCTTGTATATCGGTCTGGCTGCGGTGCCTTCTACAAACGCAGTTAAAGGCAAGGTGATGAGTAGACTGAAGTTGGGCTCGGGTGGTTGTGCTGTGGGATGTGTTTCCCATACATTTATTTATTTTTGGAGACTAGCCACAATTTTAAAACTGAACTTTTTTCAAAAAGGCTTCATTGAGTAACCTTACGTACTGCACGTTAAATAATAATAATTCCTTAAGTTTATATGTTTAAATATCAAAGCGAGGCACAGGTGTTTTTATATCGCTGTATTTCTGAAGGAAGACTTGCATGTTATATGCCTGATAAAGCAGCGTGTGAGCGTACCATCTCTGCTTCGTTTACAGCTGTTACTGGGGAAACCTCTATTTCTCACGCTTTATGTCTATGCTTTAAAACATCTCCTGCTGACAAATAATGAATTTGCATTTTCATTAAGTCCGCCTGATCCACGCAACAAACATTTTGTTTGTTATCAAAAAATATCTACTCTAGAGGGACTTGGCTGTTGTTATTGATACTATTTGGAAGTTTACTGGAAGTTAAGTTAGGTCCACAAAAGCGCTCATGCGCAGTAATGTTTGTTTATGTTGTTGCCGTTGAAACCGTCCATATCTCTCCGTGCGAAAAGACGTGATTGTCAAAATACTAAGTTAGAATGAGTGAGGAATGATAGGGAGCAACAGAGCATGTGTTCCAATGAACAACAACTCCCATGAGCCTTACGCTCTTTCCCGACGTCATCAAAGTACGTCTTATTTTATTATTTTGATTGAGTGACCCCTGGTGGCCAAAAATTCCATACTACACGTTTAACCTATTTAATCCCATATTTAAAATATGACTTATTGTGTGTTGTCAATGTACCCAAAATCAAACAATATATTCATTTTGCATAATTTGACAAAATTTCAACTTGATCAGAAATTTCATATTCATATATCTGTTTATAACATCGAATTATATTTGCCTCGTTATTTTCACATCTCCAGTTCATCTTATGTAGTTTTAAATGCAGCATATACTTTGTGATAGTTATTTGTTATTTGATGAAAATCTCATAACTGCCCATTAACTTGGTATGTTAATTGCATGTGTTGTATGCTAATTTAAACATAACGATGCAGTACTGTATAAAGAAAGGTAGTGTAGTATTGGTTACTTCTGTAGGGTAAATGTTGTTCCTTTTAACCTATAAAAAGTGTAAGCATCAATTGAAAAATGATGTGGACTAAAAAAAAGCCAAATGCAGAGGGGATGCCACTGCTTGATTCCCAACGCTGCAAACCTAACACACAAAATCCACCATATGGAGCCTTTTCATCTGTAAAAGGCTTGAGAGTGGCTCACAGATTGAACAGGAAATCACCTAGTCCTGTCCATCAGTGCGGCTGGGATGAATAGAAGAGACATTGGATCACAGAGATTATTTCAAAAAATTTGAAAGTGCTGAGAGCATTTTTCTGAGGGATGCTCATCCACTATTAAAACTGTAATCATGTCAGATGCTTTATTTATACTGCCCATCATGTCAGATTACTGAACGCTGACAACTGTGGCTCTACCATTAAATCGCTTTTGCCTTCTGCAGGAAAGAGCCTGTGTCCCCAGCGTTAAAGCGCTCAGTAGGATTAAATGTTCAAATGTTTAAATATTGAGGACAGCATAGTGGCCTTTTTTTTTTTAAAGTCTCTTCCTGGTAGCTCGATTCAGAGCAGCTCTGAACATCTGAATTTACACTCCAACGGAATGGAAGGAAACCTCATCAGAGATGCAGATGAAGCGAGGGACCAGGTGATTGAAGATAGATGGGAGAGACACCAGTCCTAGTATTCATCCTGCTTATCTGAAGATATTGCATGGTTCATTCGCCTTTATTATCACACAGTGTGAATGCCACTGAAATTATAACAAAATAAGAGTGGCCTTGTTACTGTGGTAGCCAAAAAAAAAAACCTTGTATGGGTAAAAATTATAGATTTTTCTTTTATGCCTTAAAATCATTAGGATATTAAGTAAAGGTCATGTTCCATGAAGATATTTTGTAAATTTGCTACCATAAATATGTCAAAACATACTTTTTTATTAGTAATATACATTGCTAAGAATTCATTTGGACAACTTTAAAGGTGATTTTCTCAGCATATATATATATATATATATATATATATATATATATTTTTTTTTTTTTTTTTTTGTAACCTCAGATTCGAGATTTTCAAATAGTTGTATTGACCAAATGTTGTCCTATTTATGTATAAACCATACATCAATGGAAAGATTATTTATTCATCCTTCAGATAATGTCTACTCAATTTGGAAAAATTGACACTTAAGACTGGTTTTGTGGTCCAGGGTCACATATGTACTTCATATACTTCAAGAGGTATAAGTATTTAATAGACTAAAAATAAATAACACTGATGGGTTCTTATGTCTGTATTGGAAATCATTTTCTTGCAAATGTAGATTGCACTTATAGTAAAAAGAGAGTAGTTAAGATTCATTAAGTTGACATGAAATCAAAATTAAGCTTATTTTTAATGCACATTCTGCAGCCAGTTCATGAACAGCCGCTATGTCATCTGGTTTTACAAACTAGCAGTTTTCCAAGCATAACTTTTCAAATTTAAATTAGACTAATCTATAATTTTATGCATCCAGCCACTAGTGTTGCCATATACAAATGCAATATATGTACATTAAATTTCCATGTATGAAATATATTATCATATTGTCTTCCTCTGTCTAAGTGACAGATATGAAGTGTAAACATATGAATCCTAGCAGAAATAAAAAATAAATAAAAATAATAATAATTCTTATATGAACATCTAACCAATACAAATATGTATATATATGTACTGTATGTGTGATAAATTTTTGGATGTACATGCATATCCATCCTAAAACCCAGCCATATGGATTGATTGATTAAGTAAATAAAGACATAAACAAAGATTTTTATTTTTTTGGTTTACATGTTGACTTTATAAAGTTGCATTAATAAAATATATATTTTTTATCATGTAGGTATATGCTGCAATGTGCTGCAATGTAATACCATATAAAAATAAAAAGTTGAATAAATAATTAACAAATGTACCTAAACAATTTAAAATCTAATTTGACTATCCATATTGACTACATGTACTTACTACAGCATATGGTTAAGGTTTGGATTAGGGTTAATTTCATGTAATTTTGCATAATTTATTGTTATTATAATATTAAGTACATGCAAACATGTGTAACAAGGACAACTTAAAATAAAGTTTTGCCACATCCTGTTCCACATGTAAATACATCAAGTGTTACAAACTAGATTTCAAGTTAACTTTAACGTACTGTGTGTAATCTAAGATTATTTATTTATTTATTTATTGACATATCTGAACAATAGCAGTGTTGTTTAAAACAGTCTTCAGTTGTGATGTGAATTATGCCTCAATATCCTCAATTATGTGAAATATGTCAATATCCTCAGGCATGCAGCGACTGGGTCAATTATTTCACTCAGGCCATGAAATAAAATGGATGTATTCAGCCACTTCTTCTTCTGCTTTTCTGGGACTATTAGGTTCACAAATGAGAGCGAACATACATTTAACAGCCATGTAAGAAGATTTATAGAAGCTTGAGCATTTAAAAACTGAAATTTCAACATGTCTGTCTGTCTGGAAGATATTTGTCACTTGGTCATTTATGCATCTTGTCACCGATTCTTTATCCCATTACAGGGCTGCTACAAGAAATGAGTGATGACATTTGTCATCGCCTCTTGCAATTACTAAGCCTCAAAATCACATACACAGATACTGTACGCACATATTGAAATAAAATAACAAATTGACTTAATTAAATTTTTTTTACCTGCAGTGCACCCATGGGAAATAAAGAAGAGAGGATGCACTTCATTCTGAGAGCTGGTATCATCAAAACACATTCTTTGGTGGATGAAAGCGAAAAACTTTTGGCAACATATTGAATGCAGTGCAGAGATGCACTACTCTAAATAACTGATTTGCAATTACAAAGCCATGCTTCTGCTGCAGAAATACGGTTTTGAGAATGTTGCATGGTGGAACGTTTATTATTATGAGCAATGCAGACCTGTTTATGAAGAACTATAGGAAGGTTTTACGCTTCCTTGCATAATTTCTGGGATTTTAAGATGGAAATGTTATGGAGACATATGTTCAATGCAAGGCATGGCATAAACGTTCAGAATGCACTAATGGCACTTCTTTTTACCATCTTTTCCAAACATCTGTTGCTGAGCAGAGGTGTGACAAAACTGTTTAGCATTAGTTAAACTTTCATCAAGAAAATGTACTCGCTCAAGCAGCAGAATATTGTGAAGAGTGAGAGAAAATGTCTTGGTAATATTCTAAAAAAAGAAAAATATTTTATGGAGATGGTTTTACTGTATCACAACATACGGCGCTGTACTATACTATCACCCCGTCACGAGAGACAATCAGGTGGAAAACACTTGTAGATGTTTCTTTTCCATGCAACATAACTGCAGTTCCCAGAGTAGCTACAGTATTATAGCCTTTCTGAACTTACCGTACGCTGCATTAGCGCTTATAATTGGCCTCACGTTCTACACGGCTGAACTAATAACAGTCACTCAATTGAATCTCTGCGCCATGACTACTCGCTCATTGACAGGTAGATGTCACAGATGCAGAAACCCAGTCCATGGCTTTTAAGCTCCAGGTTGCAAATCTCAGAGAATTACGACGGAATGATTAGAGTCGGATGGGAGCCATTAATATGGCAGACACGTTGCGAGAAAGTATAGTGTACGCTTGAATGCACTTGGTGCTCTGGAAATGTTAGCAGCGTCAGGAAATGAGTCTGGAATGAAAAATTAAAGACCTTTGCCAAAACCGATGGTGTAGAAATGTAACAAAGTGCATAAGCAGTGATTTATTATTGAAGTTTTATCTAGCCGAGCCTCTCTGCTGAGGGCTGGCCTGTCGTTTATGAGGGAATCTGGAGCTGTCAGAGCACTTCTGGAGCAGCAGCTCAACATTTCCTGAAACAGAATGGCAAAAGAGGACAGGACAGCTCAGGATGATGGAAATGCTGCTTTTACTCCATTTACCCTGACTGGGTTTTATCTGGTTTCCTTCCTACTGGATAATAAGTGATGTTTAGGGCTAAAGTGTCATACTGTCATTCATATTTGGGGTTTCATTTCAACAAACCTTTAACCTTTTATCCTTTTAATTCACCCAAAAAGCCAATTTATTTAGAAACACACGAATTCATTTATTTTTAAATGTATACTATTTATTTACCTGCTTACTTGCACTATATACAGGAACAATATGAGAGAAGAATGATAGACAATCAACCAGTGCCAGAGCTATGCCACAATGATGATACAAAATAATAATGATAATAATAATATAATAACATAGAAGAGGAAAATGGTGACACCTTTTTGCAAAAAATATTCGTCACTCAGCAAAATGTAGACTCTAATTGCCTTTTAACTTTTACTTAAAGAAAAAAAAAATCAATAAATGTTTTTTTATATATATATATTTTTAAGTGAGAGTGAGAGTTTCATTTTATGATTGTAATATTTTATATTTAAATTAAAATTTATTAAGAATTGTATACAATATGCTTTATCAATTATAAAGTCATTAAAATGTATCATTATTTCACAGCCACTCACATGTAAAGCATTGTTAATTTTCTTAGGATTAAATGTGCATTGATTCAAAACTGTTTTGTATAAATGGAATGGAAGAATAAATAAAAACCTTGTTAATTTTACAGAGGTTGCAAGAGATCAACATTTATTTTAAAATGATCCAGAAAATGTTTCAATGGATATATATTGTATGCAATATTTGAAAATAATCAATGCCAGACTTTACGTCAATTCATGTCTTCAAACACAAAAGAGCAGAAACACCCAGAAAACTTTAGAAAACTCCTAAAAAAAGCACCCATAAGGCATTGCGATGGCAAGTTTTGTATAGCCAGGTCCCATATGCAGTTTCTTCTGAGCAAATGTACTTTATTTTGTTGTTTTACTCTTTCAACCCTTTTCCTCCAAAGAATAACAGTCTTAACATTTTTATTATTATTCTGAAATCCAAAATTGATTTTTCTACAACTCATTTAAAGCAATTATTATGACAAAATATCAATTACAAGTAAGACAAATTTTGCCATTAGAAGGGGAGTAAAATTCTCAATTTGAGTCATATTTTCCAAGTGGGTACAATTATTACTTGATCAAATTTGTAGAGCTGTGTAACGCCCTCGGGCTATGAAACTAAATACTGCTTTCAATCATGTTCCCATCTGCAAAATGACATAAAACACTTGTTTTTCTTTCAAAGCATGTTAGCAAGAACAGACTGAGTCGACTTAACTCTTGTGTAAATAGAGATCTATTTAAAGGCACAGGAGCACTTTGATGGTGTCCTCACATAGACATGTTGACATTCATTAATGAAAATGTATGTGCAGTCCAAAAGAGCTTTGCAATCACAACCTTTTTTTTTTTTTTGCAAGGACAACCTCTAATGGTTCTGCGAAAAACTAGTGATGCTCTGGAAAAACATCAAAAACAGACAGGAGGAGAGTATGGAGGAGTAAAATGCAGAGGAGATCAGGTATGAAAGAGTGGAGGAGTTACAGAGAAAGCCTGAGGGATTATGAACCTAAAATCCTGATTTTTGAATCTGTTTGAGATTAAAACCTCACAAGCAAAAGAGAGATTAATCAATAGAAGTTGCTAGAACAGTGGTTTGTTTATGTAGATTCATGCCATCCTCTACTATCACCGAAAGTGGAATAAAGATCCATATTAGTCATGCAGAACCCATCTGGACCACTTTGAAGATAAGAACCGCCCACTTACGTACCATTTGATTGACATCTAAAGTGACCAATCAGAGTTTGTTCTGTTTTCACTTACCAATTATGGGTGGTTATCTGAAGCATATGTAAAACACAATAAAAAATGTAGTGAACGGACAGATATAATGGCCAGATTTAGGTTCATAAAACATTTTAGATTATGGTTTAAATCTATTTTTAGACATTATATATATATATTACATTGCAAAATATGTTCTTAATTTGAAAATATGGTGGTATATGTTGGAGATAAGCAGGTACTTGTCACAACAACTGGTATAATTAATTCAAACATCCCTAAAACAAATCTCAGTGACTGGTGATTAATCATAACTCAGATGTAACGTGAGAAATGTGTAAACAGCCTGAATTTACTACTGATGCAAAGGCTTCTGAAATGCAAAAAAAGTGTAGGAGGCCACAGAGCATCAACACTTCCTTATAACATCTCAATGACTTTAATATGTTCACAAATAATGATTTCTGAAGGATCATGTGACAGTGAAGACTAGAATAATGAGGCTGAAAATTCAGCCGCACATCAGGAATAAAAATACATTTTAAAATATATTCAAACATAAAACAGGTATTTTAATTTGTATTAATTTTCCACATTTTTTACTAACGACTATCAAAACCATTAGTAAATTGTATTGGCATCAAACTTTTAAAGGTGCAAATATCAGTGTATCATTCTATATGATTATACATATTTTTAGGGAAACATAAATCAGATATAACTTGAAAAACAAAGCAGAAAATGCAAGTATGTTTAAGGTTATATCATTTGCATGCTCTTGAGTATTTCAGACCAAACTCTTGAATGGGTTTCAGAGATCTGAAGCCAAGAACCCTGCACACTTTGGCAAACCGAGTAACTAGTTCTTGCTTGGAAGTGCTCGATGCATCAGCCTGGAATCTTCAACACAACTTTGCTTCTCTGGCAGGCTGATGATATTGCATAGCAGCCAGACGTATTGAGAAAGTTTATGCCACTTTATTTCACGATATACATCTGGCTGTCCTCAGATTCTCCGAGAAGATGTTCACACCATGAAGCTGTGCGTTACTTTCAGCGAGGGTTACTAACAATGATATGCTGGCGAGTCAAGGTTGTGTGCGGGCCAGCTGGAACAAACTCATAAATCAGATTGGGTCGACTGGGGCTGTGCTATTTGCCAACGATCTCCTCACACTAAATATATGCAAACATCTTATGAGGCCATAACTTACTGGGGTCACTCGCACCCTCTAGACTGAAAGTGCTGCAGACTAGGAATGAATACATATATCATTCTATGGCTAGTTCATTTAAATATATTTTCTTAAAGGAATAGTTCACCCCAAAACGAAAATGTACTAAAAATGTTCTCACCCTCAGGCCATCAAAGATGCAGATGAGTTTTATTCTTAATCTGAACATAAATGGAAAAATGTACTGTAGAATTCCCTCATTTGCTCGCCAATGGATGCCCTGCAGTGAATGGGTGCCGTCAGAATGAGAGTCTAAACAGCTGATAAAAACATCACAATAATCCCCAAGTAATCCACACCACTCCAGGCCATCAAGTAATGTCTTGTTGAGCAAAAGACTGCATGATTGTAAGAAAAGAAATCCATCATTGAAGCATTTTAACTTTAAGACATCACTTCTGGCCAAGATTCTGATCCTTTTTTCTTCCAGTGAAAAAAAGTTCATCCCCTGTTGTTCCCTTGCAGCAAAATTCACACATATTTGTTTAGAACAGATCTGGTTTATAAACAGTGCCTGATCATGCATATTTCTCTCCTGATTCAGATTAGATTACTTTTTCGCTGGAGAAAGTAATATTATGGATTGTGGGCTCATATTTTAGGATGAAACAGTTTGAAATTTTTTTCTTAATGGTGGGTTTGTTTCCTACAAACATGCAACTTTTCATTTTACAAGAATTTAATCGATGGACTGGAGTAGTGTGAATTACTAGTGGATTATTGTTGTGTGCTGTTTGGACTCTTATTCTGACGGCACCCATTCACTGCAGAGGACCCATTGGTGAGAAAGTGATGCAATGCTACATTTCTCCAAATCTGATGAAGAAACATTTTTTTTTTGGTTCATAGAAGCATGCTGCAATGTTTTTTTTTTTTTTTTTTTTGAAGTGACTTTCTTTGTTCTTTAGAGCACAAGCACAGATGTCAGAATTTCAGTAAATGTGAATGGTGACTGGATGCTGTTAAGCTTTAAATCTTATTTTATTGCTTGTGTTGATTCAAATATGATGCTACAAATTGGCATGGCTTGTTCTGTTTAATTTCTTATATATATATATATATATATATATATATATATATATATATATATATATATATATATATATATTTGCTGCTACATTAGTTCCTATTTAGCAAGCTTATATTTTGCAGAGAAAACTCTCTTAGATTGAAGCCCTATACAATTCATTCAAATTGAGTTAGCAATTTCAGACCCACTTTTAGTTTGCTCAACTCTGACAGGAAGAAGAAGGATAGAAAATCTGAATGTTATGTAACCTCAGTAAGTGTGAGATAGTCTGACAGACGGCTGCCAGTGAGATTGTTGCCACAGTGATTTCATGTTCTGATTGAGAACAGATTCAATAACACATACAGAATTGCCGTTGGCTGGCGTTTGCTAAGCCTCTTACTTGTTTAACATGCCACTCATGTCAATGGTGGATTTTAGGAGGGGCAGACAAGGTCACACAGTTCACGGCACTGACAACATAAGCTTTGATGCTCTAACAAACTAATGAAGAGTGAACTAAATAACATTGTCAAAACTAAAGAAATCTCTCTCTCTCTCTCTCTCTCTCTCTCTCTATATAAATATATATTTTTATTTCTTATATACTGTAAGTCGCTTTGGATAAAAGCGTCTGCTAAATGCATAAATGTAATTTAATTTAATTTATATACAGTGAACAAAATTATAAATGCAACACATTTTTACAGTGACTTTTTATTGTGGCCAGCCTAAGGCACACCTGTGCAGTAATCATGCTGTCTAATCATCATCGTGATATGCCACACCTGTGAGGTGGATGCATTATCTCAGCAAAGGAGAAGTGCTCACTAACACAGATTTAGACAGATTTGTGAACAATATTTGAGAGATATAGGGCATTTTTATGTACATAGAAAAAATCTTAGATCTTTGAGTTCAGCTCATGAAAAATGTTGGCAAAAACAAAAGTGTATATATATACACACACACACACACACACACACAGAGAGAGAGAGAGAGAGAGAGAGAGAGAGAGAGAGAGAGAGAGAGAGAGAGAGATTTTATAGCTTTGACAATATGTTACTTTTTTAAGCACAGTATATATATACAGTATATATATATATATATATATATAGTAAATTTAATTTAATTTAATTTCATTTAGCTTTCTGTAATAACTCTGCAGGGTGGGACATGTTTTTCAGAAGGCAAAACAAGTAATGTTTGTTTACTTCAGTCTCTGTAAATGCTCTAAAGGAAGTTTTGGTTTTGAAAGTTACAGTATGAGTTACAGTATGTTTTCATAGTGCATCAAACTCTTTTATCTCAAAGATCAAAGATCATTTGATTCCTCCAGATATAAGCCTTTTAAATGTAACACCAACCATCAGTTGGTTGTTAGTGCATTTCAGTGAGGGGGTTTGGTTAATCTTTCTGAGTAAAGCAGAGATAGCAGAGCGGGAGGATTACAGTGGCAGTAGGAGGTGACAGCTCACACCGGTGGGTCCGGATTCTCTTTGAGTTCTCTGTGAGGAGTTTGAGATATTTCCAAAACCCCGCCGAGGTCTTTAGATCCTCGGGAACAGCAGGATCTTCTGCTGCGCACCCTGTGGGGATTGCAGGAGGAAACACTGGCGTCTCACGAGACAAACTGTCGAGAGACTTGACTCCTCCAGCACATTGAAACCAATTTGTGCTTCAGGGACATCGTGATGTTAGCAGGTGCTAAGCTAATCATGTCGTCCTGAAACACAAAAGACACACACAAGGTAAAATGCTGCAATTATAATTAGACTGCATGTTTTAACAAGCCATTTTACAAAATATGAATTTGTCATATTAAATAAAGTATATGCTAAAGTTCAAATGTCTGGGGTCAGTACGATCAATCAATCAATCAATCAATCAATCAATCAATCAATCAATCAATCAATCAATCATGTATTTATGAAAGAATGTAATTTTTCATTCAATTTTATCATAAAACATACTTGTTATATATAAACCTCTAATCAAAAAACAAAGTAAAATAAACATGGAAGATCTTAATCAGTATGGATGCATGCATTAATCTAATAAAGGTAACAAATGGTTAAATGTATTGCTTTTATTTACTATTTATACATACAATTCTATTTCAGATGAATATTGTTCTTTCAAACTTTTTAAGTGAAGACTCCTGAAAAAGTATCACCACTTTCACAAAAATCATCATGTTAGAATGATTTCTGAAATATCATGTGACACTGAAGACTTGAGCGATGATGCTTTGCTGCAAATAAATACATTATATTTTAACATATATTCAAATATAAAACATCCATTTTAAATTGTATCATTTTTCATAATAATACTGTTCTTCACTCAAATACACTAAAACATCTTACCAACTCCAAACGTTTGAAGGCCAGTGTATTTTTATTCTACAGTCCTCTGAGTGTTTCCCATCTAGGATAAAGTTTTGAGGGTGTGTCTTTGTCAGTCGATGTGTAAATGTTCTCGCTGACTTCACTTAGTGACCGCGGAAATTACCATGTTTCTCTGCCTCCCGTTCCATCTCCTTGTGCAGGAGAGGATGTCCACTTTGTAGGTGGATCTTGGCCACTATTAGTGAGACTGACACTGCAGGGGTGAACGGGTCACCTTCTTTAATTCCCTAGACTGTAAATTAGGATCAGTGAGCGGCCGGTCCCAGGGCTGACAAAATAATACATCTCATGGTTAATTTGGCACAAGCAAAGGATTTGTACTCTTAAATGCACACAAAGAGTAGTGGTCTGTCTCTGCTGCCCCTCCGGCACCTTCTCCTAATGAGTCTCTGTACATTTGACCATCTCCGTTAGCCCCTTCTGGCTGCCATGTTCTGTCTGTCCCAGTTAGCAGTAGATCTGGTCTCCACAGTCCCGGTGTGTGTTTGAGCGGGATCAGGACCTCACGGCCGGGTTAAGATGCATTCTAGCCGAGTGCCGTTCATACTGTTTGGAAAGTTGTAGAAGATTATGGAAAACCATGTATCAGTCAAAATCGGGGGTAATAATGGAACACTTTTAATTTTTTTTTTTTTTATAGGATCTGCATTTTCATGAATTTGCATAAAAGGTAACAGTAACAAAACAGAAGTTAATTTTCAAAAGTCGACGAATTTGCAGCATCTGAATGTAACACTTTTCAAAAGCCAAGAATGTCAGTCTCTAAGTTACATGGCATTGATTTAAGCCACAAAATAAACGTACTTTTGTAAAATAATTAGAATGAACTATGCAATATTCATTTTTAACATCTACAGCATATTTACCCAAAAATCAACCATATTTCATCCCTTATGCATTTATCACATCTGTCAAAAACTGGCTTTTGGTTGGAATATTAGAACTACAAATAATGATCTAACTAACACTCGGTTACTTTATAACCGTTCCCTTGATCTCACAATGGTATTAGTTATAAATCTGTTTTTATAGGGAGGAATCACTAACTATTTTTCAATACTATCTTCACAAGTCTAATAAAAAAAATCAATAAATAAATACTTCTCATTCATTTGCATATTGTTTTATCTTTTCAGACCCTTTCATTGACACACACAGACATCGTACATGTTTTTACCCTCAAAAACCAACAGCATATAAATATAAGTCTTATCTGTTTTTGGGTGATGGTGATGAAGACGTTGATGATGATGATGACGATGCTGACAACGACGATAATGACAAAGACAATAATCCTGAAAGTCCATTCACCACACTCTAATCCATTAATGTCCACGAAAGCTCATGTCCATGGTGTACATCCCACAATTTCCACGTGCAAACTTTTGTGTTGATATCGAATCACAGTAAACCCAAGTCTTCAAAATCACTAGTGTGGCACAATCCGATTTCAGGATCCACAGCAGTATTTCACATTGCCTCTACATTCACTTCATTGACATGTTTCAGACAGACATGTAAAAGAGAAAGATGTCTCCCACAGAATGTGGAGTCCTTCTACAAAAAGAATCATTAAATAGTTATATATAACTACATGAATAACAGTCAGCATTCAAGTCGAAAAAAAAGAAACAATGCTTACTTCAGATTGAGCATGAAACTCTAAGTTTCCCAATCAGGACCAATGATTGTTTAGAGCCATAAGCCATGCTTATTCCTCCATTACCAAACTACTACTTCTACTCTCTACACCAGTTTTATACATCAGAGTATTACTCCTTGTTGCCCCCTCATGGTGAGTAGTAGAGGTACAACGGAAAAAAAAACATGTTAACAGGTTTGACTGTTACATATGCACCCCCTCATTTTAAGACTTGACATAACCATGGCAAGGCTTTAGATTTTGAACATGGTAAGTATCTATCGTTGCAGGGTCGGTAAGCAAAGAAACAGAGTAATTAACAGGGCCTAAACATTTAAGTATTCTGGCTGGTCCCTTCCATCTACCAGACAACTTAGCCATAAAACCCTCCTCTGCTCTGGATAAGGGATGAGCACGCACCCAAACTACATCTCCAACTTGGTACTGGTTTTGCTTGCGGCGTAGGTTGTAATATTGCTGCTGTTTAGCCTGTGCTTTTTCCACATTTTCCTTCACCTGGCGAAGAAGGTGCTGCTGTCTATCAAGCACTGAATAAAGGGAACTATCTGGATCAGGTGTTCTATGTAATTGAATTGCTCTTTCTACTGGACCTTTTAAGTTCCGACCTAAGGCAATCTGTGCTGGAGAATGGCCGGTACTCTCCTGCCAAGCAGTATTTATTGCAAATCGAAATTCAGGTACCCATCTGTCCCACTGTCGATGCTGCTCTTCCACATAAGAGGCCATCATTGTTTTCAGAGTTCGGTTAATGCGTTCTGTGAGATTAGTCTGTGGATGGTATGCGGTTGTGAGCTTTTGCACCACTCCCCACTGCTTGCACACTTGGCTAAGAAGATTAGAGGTAAACTGAGCCCCTCTGTCAGAAACAAGGTAAGCAGGAGTGCCCCATCTTGTAAAAATTTCAGCTGTCAGAATCTGAGCAATGCGGGGTGCTTTGGCCTGCCTCAATGGAAACAACTCCACCCATTTAGAGCAATAGTCAACCACCACTAAGAGATGTTCATTTTGCCTTATGCTTTTTGGAAATGGCCCCATGAGATCTACTCCAATCATATGGCCAGGTTCAACGATGGGTGTGGATTGGAGATGACCAGATAATTTGCTGCAAGATGGTTTGTATTGTTGACAAGTGATACATTCTTTGCAATGCCTCCAAACATCAGATCTTACACTTGGCCAGTATACCATATCCAGTAATCTGAGTAAAGTTTTAAGTCTTCCCAAATGTCCACTCATAGGGTTATCATGGGCATAGTGCAAAAACTCTTTACGTAGATCAGAAGGAATGACGAGTTGCAGCTTTTGACCTGTTTGTCTGTTTGGCACGCTCCGGAACAAAAGTTCATTCTCAATTAAATAATGTACTCGAGAAATGTCTTGGGCTGGTTGTGATATTACCTTTGAGATAAGCTCTTGAATCTCTGGATCCTTTTTCTGTACTTCAGAGACACTGGATAGATCCACTGGTAAGTTGGTTGGTAAGCTGCTGAGTTTTGAAACTCTTACCACTGCAATCATCTCTGAGGCTAGCTGTTCTGGGGATCTGGATAGGACATCAGGCACTACATTGCAATGTCCTTTACGATATTTAACAGTAAAGTCGTAACCTTGTAGCCGTATTGTCCAGCGGGTAAGTCGTGATGAAGGCTTTGGATGTTGAAATACCCAAGTAAGTGCACTATGATCAGTGACGACCTCAAATGTTCTCCCTTCTAGATAAGGTCTCCATTTTTCAACTGCCCAGACAACTGCTAAACACTCCTTTTCAGATACCGAATACGACTTCTCCGCCCCTCTGAGTAATCTGGAAGCATACGAAATGACTCTTTCTCCATCCTCCATTTCTTGGGTAAGTACAGCACCCAGTCCTATCTCACTTGCATCTGTTTGCACCCGAAATGGTCTATTAAAATCTGGCGGTAAGAGAACTGGTGCTTGACTCAAGTCATTTTTAATGGCGTTAAAAGCTCTTTGACATTCTTCTTCCCACATCCAGGTGGATTTTTTCTGCTTGAGGGCATGTAAAGATGCTGCTTTTGTGGAAAAATGTGGAATAAAAAGATGGTACCATCCAGCTAATCCCAGAAATCTCTGCACTTCTTTTAGAGACTGTGGAACAGGAAAGTTTCTGATGGCTGAGACTTTGTTGGGATCCGTCTTGACTCCCTCTGCTGAAATTATGTGACCTAGGTAAGTGATGTTGCGTTGCATGAAGTTACATTTTCCAAGATTAAGGGTAAATCCAGCATCATGTAAGCATTGAAATACGCAGGTGAGATCGTAGATGTGCTCCTCTTCGTTTTTGGAGTACACTACTACATCATCTATATACACCAGACAACACTTGCCTTTAAGCGGTCTCAATACAGTCTCCATAAGTCTCTGAAAAGAGGCTGCTGAGTTTTTTAGGCCGAAAGGTAACCGCAAGAATTCAAATAAGCCTGCAGATGTCACAAACGCGGTTTTCTGTACACTATCCTCCTCCATCTCAAGTTGCCAGTAGCCACTTTTAAGATCTAGTGTACTAAAAACAGTAGAACCATGGAATGACTCCAATATTTCCTGAATTTGTGGCATGGGGTATGCATCAAGATGGGTTTTGGAGTTTAAGCCTCTATAATCAATGCACAACCTAGAACTTCCATCCTTCTTGGGGACAACAACAACTGGGGATGCCCATGGGGAAACAGAAGGTTGTATGATATTTTTGTCCAGTAGTTCCTGGATTTCATTGTCAACATACTTTTGTTTGTCCATGGAGAGTTTGTATGCCCTTTTTCTGACTGGGAGTTCATCCGTGGTTATAATTCTATGCTTAACTATCTTTGTATGCCCAACCTCTGTAGAGCAGACAGAAGGCCAGTCCATCAACAAATTCTTCAATCTTTCCTTGAATGGTGGTGTAGTCTCTGCTTTACTTGTTAAAAGTTGTATGGACTCAAGTACGGTGTCATCAATGTCAGGTGTGGGTATAGCCAAGTAGAAGTAGACTGAAGAATTAGAATCTTGCGTCACAAATGGGAAAAACTGGTTAGTGCCCTGGCCGCTTGCAGAAGGTAAACCATACTGGGCTTTACTAAAATCCAAAACAACTCCAGACTGTGACAAAAAATCCATTCCTAAAATGACTGGTATTGTTAAATCTCTGTCTTTCAGGATAAACAGTGTTAAGGTAAATGGCTGACCCTGCACCTTACCTTGCCATATCACTTTTCCAGTTGCTGCCTGCTTCTGCCCATTAGCCAGCATAAAGGTTTGGCCCTTACTTGACTGACTTATTTCACCCTTGTTCAGTTGTTTCCAGACTGATTCTTGGATTAAGGACAACGAACTACCAGTATCCACCATGGCCAACAGAAAACGATCACGTAAGATAATAGGTATGTTGACTGTCTTTGTTACAGTTGGACACTGCACTTCGATGGACTGCATCACTCTAGTACTAGCCGGCGTTTGTTTTCTCTTTTGCTCTTCCGAATGAACCTGATTCCAGTATTTCTTGGCTTCATCAAAATCACGTTCAATTTGCGTCCCAATTCTGACCAGCTCACCAACATTTGCCACAGTACCTCTTAACAGACTAGCTAGGCGAGGATTGCAGTTACGCAATATGGCCAGTACAATGTCCTTCTCCGGCATATTCTTTCTCCATCTCAAACACAAAGCTCGATAATGGAAAGCAAAGTCTCTTATGCTTTCTTTGGCCCCTTGTTTTCTCTCCACCAATCGTCTTGATGCCACGTCCTCATAATCTTCACTCAAAAAAGATCTTAAAAAAACATCTTTGAACTGCCGCCAACTATTCACTTTCCTTCTTTCTGCTTGCCACCAGTCTTTAGCGGTTTCTTTGAGCACTGTGTTAAGCAAGGCCAGGACTTCCTGATCACTCAAAGGCCTCACTGCAAAGTACTCCTCGCAGCGTTCAATAAATAAAATAGGGTCTTCATCTTGCTTATTACTAAAACAAGGAAAGTCTAACTTGACTGGAGGATTGTAGGGCATTAACATAGTCTTCTCTTGACTGGTCAACGAGTTTTGCTGGACTCCATAGGTGTGATGCGGACTTGGTCCAAAATCATGAGCTCCACCACAACTTTTGGATGTTACTGGTGTGGACATTGGAGTCAATGATTTGATCTTGGCTTCAAGCTGCAAATCCCTTCTCTTTAAACAGTCTACCATTGACTGACCGAGTTCCTGTACAGACCTTTCCACCACTTTCTTGACTCTCTCACATTCACGCTCCACACGATACATCAACCGATCTTCCATCCCTTTACATTTCTTCTGGAATTCTTCTTGTGAAACACAGCCACTCATTGTCTTGATACTGTCAGCAACCTGTCCTTCCAGCGCATTGACTTTATCAGTAAGTTGTTCTATCAGTTTGGTAATGGACTCCGGAAGTGTCTCTCTCTCTACTGCAGGTGGTGGGGGTAGTGGTAAGTTAAGATCTTCATCTATGCTGGCTTCACTCTCATTTTCAGAGAATATGTATAGATCACTAAAGGTGGTTATTAAATCTTTGAGGGGTTCTCTGGGATTGGTAAATGAACCAGTGGAAAAATCCACCTCTGGCACGCACTCATCCCTATCCAGAGTTGCATGACTTTCCATCTTGTGTGGACTATTCAATTTTCGCAACAAACAGTTAGTGTCCCTGTTCGGGCGCCATTCTATAACCGTTCCCTTGATCTCACAATGGTCTTAGTTATAAATCTGTTTTTATAGGGAGGAATCACTAACTATTTTTCAATACTATCTTCACAAGTCTAATAAAAAAATCAATAAATAAATACTTCTCATTCATTTGCATATTGTTTTATCTTTTCAGACCCTTTCATTGACACACACAGACATCGTACATGTTTTTACCCTCAAAAACCAACAGCATATAAATATAAGTCTTATCTGTTTTTGGGTGATGGTGATGAAGACGTTGATGATGATGATGACGATGCTGACAACGACGATAATGACAAAGACAATAATCCTGAAAGTCCATTCACCACACTCTAATCCATTAATGTCCACGAAAGCTCATGTCCATGGTGTACATCCCACAATTTCCACGTGCAAACTTTTGTGTTGATATCGAATCACAGTAAACCCAAGTCTTCAAAATCACTAGTGTGGCACAATCCGATTTCAGGATCCACAGCAGTATTTCACATTGCCTCTACATTCACTTCATTGACATGTTTCAGACAGACATGTAAAAGAGAAAGATGTCTCCCACAGAATGTGGAGTCCTTCTACAAAAAGAATCATTAAATAGTTATATATAACTACATGAATAACAGTCAGCATTCAAGTCGAAAAAAAAGAAACAATGCTTACTTCAGATTGAGCATGAAACTCTAAGTTTCCCAATCAGGACCAATGATTGTTTAGAGCCATAAGCCATGCTTATTCCTCCATTACCAAACTACTACTTCTACTCTCTACACCAGTTTTATACATCAGAGTATTACTCCTTGTTGCCCCCTCATGGTGAGTAGTAGAGGTACAACGGAAAAAAAACATGTTAACAGGTTTGACTGTTACAACTTCACTGAATACTTGCCTGCTAAGAAATAAATAACATATTCCATATTGGAACAGCCATAAAGGAACAGCCATTTCAACAAGGAAAACAATACTATTCAGATGGAAATTGATTTCTACGGATTTTCAACGCAGGCTTTCACCTTTCAACTGATTTTCACAAAAAGTATTATAATTTAAAATAGATGTTTTCTATTTGAATATGTGTTCAAACATAATTTATTCCTGTGATCAAAGCTGAATTTTCATAATCTAAAATCTAAAAAAAAACAAACAAAAAAAACATCTAAACATCTAAAAAATATTTTGACATTACAAATGTCTTTACTGTCACTTTTGGTTAATTGAATCCAACCTTTGCTCAATAAAAATATTTATTTTAATAAAAAAAAAATCATACTGACCTCAAACGTTTGAACAGTAATACTGTGTACACATGCAATACATTGTAAACTTACAACATAATAAGGTCAGGTGACCACAATCTAGCTACAGTTTTTTAATATTTGCTATGAAATACTTTTCACATACATTTCACTGTACGATATTGTAAAAAAGGCAGCTGCACAGCCTTCTCTGTAATATGCAAATCTACAACATTAGCATTCTCTTCCCAGCACTCCCCTTCTTTCCTATACTAGTTATTCTTCAATAATAGTACTTTATGCTCATCAGCTTGATTAGTTGAACTGCTCTGCTTAGTTATTTTACATATGGTTTGATAGCGACAGCGGCTCAGTAACAAGCTCTAAGCCAGCCATTGTTAATGAACACCCCTCGGCATGTATAAACAGGGCGTAATCTGCTTAAATTGAAATTAAAACAGGTGGAAGCCTGCGTTCTATCTCGCAAAGACAGCCCAAGCGCACAACCTAGACAGATAGCTCAAACCTATTCATTTACACGCTCCAAACTTATTTGCAATTCCACATTAATTTGCCTGTTTGCGCGCCTGAATTGCCTCCATGATTGCACGTTTCTTAAAGCAGGAAGACTGTTGGTGAGGTTAATACTTATTTCCCATGGTGCATTTGTCTGGACTTGCTGGTCAGTGTGCTAATGGAAGTGACTTTTCTTGACTTCGACCTTTAGTGGTTGATGAATGGTTTTGTTTCATTCCTGTTTCATTTTTTTCCTGATAGAAGCTCTAACGATCCTTCAAATAAAACAGCTCCAGATGCATTGATGAAAAATCGCCATGCAGCATAAGTGCATGTTCCTTATATTGTGAGTCTTGTTATAATTCCTAATTAAAATGCAAATGAGCCGCTGGGTAAAACAGAACAAAGGATGCCAATACCTGGCTTGGTTGGTGGAGAAAACACCCCTCTCTTCATCTGTTTGTCATCCCTTCCCATGAATCTATGGGGCAGTTTGAGCCTGCATCTAATAAGAGGCAAACAAGGAGGAAAAGGCAACTCTGGCTCACCAAAATTGGCTAATTTTCAGTTCCTCGAGTGGTAGCATGTGTTTGGCAATTACAATGATCGCATAAATATCCCAGGATCCATGAAACAGGGCAGGAGAACCAAGAAACAATTATGATTAGCGCTTTAATTACAGTCTAAACTCCATCAAAGCAAATTTAGGCTATGATTGCTCGGGAACCGACTTGAAGAGGGAACTACTGTATCCACATTACGTTCTGTTCTGAACTCAATCTCCCACACAATATCGTGATGAGAACCAATCATAAGGCTTAGCATCACGCTAATTAGAAACAATTCCACTCGTTATCTTCGAGCCATACGCTTCAGACGGTTCAGAAGTTAAATATGCCGCTCGTCCTCAAAAGAATTGGACTATTGAATATCTGCATGCACATAATAAGGCAAAATAAGGTTGTGAAGGTTTGAAAAGCTCTATAAAGTGACTCTTTGTGTTTCCCTGTCCAAATTCAAGCTGTGTTGTGATCTTCACTTTATTTCAGCTGAAGGTGCGTGGGCACAGCGGACTTTAAATGGAATGGCATCTGTTGCAAAAATACCTAGCAGACACTGAGCAGTCTGTTGTAGAGCAGTCTGAGTCAATGACAAAAAAAAGATAAGATTAGAAAAAGGAGAAATATAGTTCAAAACATATGTGCCAAGCTTTTAGAAATATAATCCTTGTATTCATGATGGTTTCACATTTTTTCAAAAAAACAAAAACAAAAAAAACTACTTTACTATTTTTTTAGCAAAAACCTCTTATCTCTCATAGAATAAAATCTTGCAATTCTGAGAAAAAAATGAATTGTGAGCTATAAACAAGTGCATTTTATTGTTATTATTATTTTTTATTTATGAGAGTTTATGTAACACAAACCTGTTTATATCTCACAATTTGGGCCTTTCCTGGAATTGTGAGTTTACATCATAATCTTCTCATCCCATCATCCATGAGTCTGATTATTTCTCACAATTTTGAGTTCATATCCATTTGTTGATATATAAGCTCTGAACACTATTCGAATTGTAAGATGAAACATTCCATACATTTAAGATAAAACATTGTGAGCTGACATGATTCCAAACATAGGAAATGTAAAGGTTTTCTTTTTCTTTTTTTTTTTTTGGTTTGTTGGTTTATTTTTTATTATTTTCTAAGTATTTAATACTACA
>NC_039260.1:3119445-3149445 GCF_003368295.1 Carassius auratus | reverse complement strand
GAGTGATTATGCATGTATGTATCTTTTTTTTTAATATGAAATACTTTATTTCTCATATTCAGGTTAAAGCATTTCACAGTCTAAACTGTTCATGTCATAAAAAATGTTAATCGATTAAAAAATAATGATAACATTGTTGTAAATGCCTATATAAACTAGTGTACTGGCTTTAATGTTGATGTATTCATGTATTATTTAATGTAATATTAAACATTTATTATTTCACAATGTGAGACATTAGAACATTACAATAATGCAAAGTTTTATTTTTGGGGTGA
Source organism: Carassius auratus (assembly GCF_003368295.1). NCBI lineage: Eukaryota > Metazoa > Chordata > Actinopteri > Cypriniformes > Cyprinidae > Carassius > Carassius auratus. Next base: position 3,149,167 of record NC_039260.1, on the reverse strand, counting down.
AATGTGACCTGGACATGAATGCATATGTTTGTATGCACTTTAAAAAAGTTGTTTCCTCTTGTAAATGATGTGGATGCATTGATCTGTGTGCTCGGAGCTGTAGCTGCATATGTAATGTTTGTATGTTTTCCCATGTCTGTGTTTTTCCTCATGGCCTCAGGCCAGCCCTAAAGCGATTAGAGAGGTTCAGGCCTCGCTGTGGTACCACAGGGTCAGTTTTATCAACAAGGCCAGAGATGGCAGACAAATCCCTCTCTCATGGCTCAGGGGATTGGGTCATCCTGTTACCCAGCTGCCCTTCTGGCCACCAGAGCTCGCTGACTCGCGCCCCACAGAGGTGATTGCCCTGTCTTTCTGTCAGCGGTGGGGTGGATGCCGAATAGCACCATGCTGTAAGGGACAGTGTACGCTTACATCATACCGCTGGAGAGGACATCCAGAAAACAGCACAGCACAACGTGACAAAGCAGGATTTAAACACACACTCTTAACCTTTAAGAAAAAGGAAAAGCACAAATCATATCTCTTAAATGTCTCAAATGGAGGCTCCTGGTGAAATGTCTTGCTGCTTTAAGTTTTTGGAAACACTTTACAGCACTTTACAGAAACAGTCCTTAACAATGAGCAATGCATTTGTTTCAGTACTTATTATGGCTGTCAATTTAATGTGCTTATTAGGTGTGATTAATTACGGAAAAATTAAAATGAACATATTTAATGCATGTTAGCTCAGATCTTGCATTGCATACATTGCTGATGATCATGATGCAGGATGATGAATGACTGTGTGATGTGGCCTCTGAAAACATTTATATGCCACTAAAATTCAAGATATATGAGGGAAAATGCCACATATGGGATTTTGTCTTGTAGTTGTATCACATTGTATAGTTTAGCAAAAAGCACATGAGCAAGAATGCTTTTTTATCTCACTAAATATCTGCATGATTGCAAATGTGATGATTTTATACAGTTCAATAACCAATGAGTTATTGTTTCACTATTGTGTCTTTTAAAATAATTAAATAATAATAATAATGAAATATATATTCACTTTTTTCTGTAATGTTTATTTAATTGTATTTTTTTTTTCAGCCCAAATCGATGTGTGATTTGTGAGTGAAGATTGATTAATTGGGACATTATGTAATTAGTTAGGTTACATTTTTCAATGGTTGACAACTGTAGTATTAATCAGTAGTAAAATCTGTAGTAAAAATGCATTTAATTTGTATGGGTCCATTAAATAATATTAACAGATCGAACTTTTGATTGAAAAAATGTCAAAAAAAAAAATAATAATAAAAGAAAAAAAAAAAAAAAATATATATATATATATATATATATATATATATATATATTTTTTTTTTTTTTCCGGATATTGCTAGTTACAAATAAAGACAAGTAACATGATTTTTTAAAGTAGGATAACTAAAATAGTACTCCAGTAATATTTGTTTATAGCTTTTTAATACTGTATTAGTAAAAATAATACAATATAATACAATAATATAATATAATACAATAGTAATAATATAAACAAGTGCTCAAATCTCTCTCTCTCTCTCTCTCTCTCTCTATGTGAACAATGTAAAAAAAAAATATACATATATGTATATATATATATATAGAGAGAGAGAGAGAGAGGGAGAGACAGAGGGAGAGTTCATGTTTAAAGTTGGTAACCTGCGTATGTTACCCTAAAAAGCTAATATTACCTGATTTAACCCTTGAAAATTTGTTTTGTTGGTATAATTGAATGTATAAATGTTGGTTCAGTGATATTAATATTCTGATTCAAATAAAACTATTTCATTTAGATTAACGTGGTTAACCACAATATCAGTGTTACTGATTTTCATTCTGCTAAAAAGCCCAGTAGCTCAGAATTGAAAATGAGATAAATGTGAAATTAAGCCATTTGTCTTAAGAAAAAAATCTGAGAGGCAAAATACTTGAGTGACTTGTGAACTTTTTAATGTTTAAATCTTTGTATCCCATGCAATGTATTTAGTGCATTTGAATGGCTGTCAATAGAGGCTGTTTGTATGTGTAGATATGGCATCAACCAGCGGGGGCAAACAGAGCCATGCTTACTTCACCTTTATGCAAAATACTGTACGTTTCAATGGCAGGTGATACTGAGTCATTAGTCTCTCAGTACTTGCAGCAGAAGATGGCATGTGTTAAAAGGGCCATTTATGTTGTTGAGGGAAACCTGACGTGTCACTGCAAACTGTTGGCCTTCTCCTTTGAGTTACCCAGCAGAGCACTTAGCACTGGAGATTGACATTGCGGTTAATGGAAGGGACAATTCTGTGATGTATTTGTACCATATGTAGGCGATTTGTGGTGACGTGATTTGTGCAGGCAACATGTTGATGTGAGGTGTTGCTGGGGTTTTTCTTTTCGTCGTCTTTTATCAGCATTACCTATTGAAAACATCTTAGCAGGGCAATAGTGTATGTTGTGTTTTTGATGGGTTGGCCTTCACTCCAGTCTTAACCACCAAGACTTTCTTAGTCAAACAGCTTCAGACTCTGTTTATCTGTAATTAATTGTAATTTATATATATATTTTTTTCTGATGTACTTAAATACTAAATAAATGTAAAATAAATGCTTCTTAGACATTTGGTAATACTAAAACAATAGTTAGGAGCAATACATTTTTTTATACAGCTGTTTATTGTTTGTTCATGTCAGCTCATGTCTATTAAATAATATTAACAGATAAATATTTTGATTTAAATAATGTTCATTAGATTTTTTTTAATTCACTCAGAAATGAATAGTAAATATATATTTTTTTTAATTAATGAATTATTTACAAAATAAATGGCACATTAAATTAATGCATTTATTTAAAAGTGAAATTAGATTTTTGTTTTCTGTTTGTAGGGAAAAAATAAAACACTTTTTTAAATATATAAATATAAAAATAAATAAATAAATAATATATATAATTATTTATTTAATTTTTTTAAGCTGAAATTAGCAAAAATATGATGCCATGTGTGAGTATATCAATATTTATCCAAATATGCAAAATTAAATCAAATCAAATAAACATTTAAATAAAAACATTTTTACTCAAACTTAAAATATGTGCATGAATACGTACAAAATAACTTGTTGTCAATTTAAACTTTAATATCAGGATATTAGAGTGATTTCTGAAGGATTATGTGACACAGAAGACTACAATCCTAAAAAAGAGAAATATTATGTTCCCCAGGTGGCAAAATATCTTCTGCTCACACCAGATTCCTGCTCTCAAATTAAACAAGCACTGCTAAATGCAGGGCCGAGAGCTGAACAACACCGCTCGCTGTTTACTCATCGAACACACCTCTGTTAGGGTGGAAGCGGACGAATCAAAGGTTATCACAGGTGACAGGTATTAGTTGGCTCTGGGTAATCACACAGACAGCTGGAGTGTGTTGATGTAGAAGGGAGATTCGTCCTTGAATTCACGTCGCAGACGACCCATTGTGAGTTTGCTGGCGGCTGTCACGTCTTCATAATTGACCTGTCTGTCTCTCTGACATCAGTGACTCAAGCCCACTGTGTTTGGTAATAGGGGTGTGTGTATTGAATGTAATCCAGATAACAAACACACAGACCCTCGCTTCAAGTGGACTTCAAAACACATTTCTGCATTTCAGATATGTTATATATTAATTACAAAAGTTAATACTCCAATGCAATAACTTCAGTAATTATAATTTCAATCATTTATAGACATTATACTGTATTAATAATAGTAATGTGTTTGTGTGTGTGTGTGTGTGTGTGTGTGTGTGTACATATATGAAATATGTGTAAATATGAAATTAATACTTTTGTTCAGAAAGCATACATTGATCAAAAGTGACAGTAAACAAATTAAAAATGTTAAAATAGATTTAATAAATCAAAATCACCTGATAGTGTTAATTCTTAAAATAAACATGGCAGCTTCTTTAAATCTCCTGTTTGATTGAGCAATATGTTTTAAGTGTTATTACAGTTATTACATTCATCTGATAATCAAGCATGGCTTTTTATAGTCACCTCTGCATATTAAACTGGAATAGAAGAAAATATTGTAACATTGAAAAATGGCAGTTCAGCTCTGAATCTGTTTTCACAGTCATAGTAGTGTCTTATTGCATAATACTGTGGTTTTGGTTCTGCTGACTCATTATCAAACATATGCATTTTTAGAATCCACCCACATCTTTCCCACTTTCCCTCAGAATTCATACGCTCAATGTCTGTGTGCTTCTGCACCTGTTCTTTCACTATATAAGCCACAATAATGTAATAATTCACCTAGTGAATGTACTCATCCTCTGGCCATCAGTGATGTAGATGTGTTTGTTTCGGAGCTTTTCACCTCTCAAGATGTTAACTGATGGACTGGAGTGGTGTGGAGTACTTGTGGATTATTGTGATGTTTTTATCAGCTGTTTCATCACCAATTCAAATAAACTGGTGAGCAAGTGATGCAATGCTAAATTTCTCCAAATCTTGGAAGGCCTGAGGGTGAGTACAATTTTAGCAAATGTTAAGTTTTGACTGAACTATTCCATCATGTAACTAACAACAGTGCCTAAAACTGAGCAAAAGAAAAACTGAATACATCCACAAAAACATCAGTTAATGAATGACACCGAGACTTCAGACATGATAAAGAAATGTGATCTTCAGATCCTGCACACTTTGAACTTCTTTTGTGAAATATTTTACTTAAAGTTGTGCTTAAGCTTCTTTAAAATTAATTAGACTTTATTTGATAATTTTTATCTAATGCAATGACATTTTTCAGACACAAAGTCAGTGCATGCATCACTGATTTGCTGGAAGTTTCTTGAAAGACACGTCACACAGACTTAACAGAATTAGGCCGTCTGGGTCAGCTGTCTTCAAACTATCTCATCAGTCTTCCTGTAAATAGAGGAATATTACTGGGAAATGTATTGATGTGAAATTTCATTATTCTCCTCCTGGTGGGTTTAATTTGAAATGCAACAAATGACTTGTATAACGCTGCAAATTGAGTTCAAATGACATGTGAATTTATTTTGTAAGACCATTTTAAAACCAATATTAGAGCTGTCAACATTTCTGTTTTCATATGTCAATACAAGCAGACAGTTATGGTTAAATACTTAATGAACTAGATGTTTTCTGAAGAAACTCTCTGGTATTCTTGTCTTCCTCTATAATTTTTTTATGTTTTTAAAATAAGTATCTTCTGCTCACCAAAGCTGCATTCATTAAAAAAAAAAAAAAAAAAAAAAAAACAGTAAAAACTGTGTTATTTTTAAATATTGTGAAACCGTTTTAATATATATATATATATATATATATATATATATATATATATATATATATATATATATATATATATATATATATATATATTTTAAAATATAATTTATTCTTGTGATGAAAATGATCATTACTCCAGTCTTCAGTGTTACACGACCCTTCAGAAATCATTCTAATATGCTGATTTGCTGATTGTGCTGCTTCATATTTTTGTGTATACTAACAATGCTTTTTTTATTTAATTTTAAGAACAGAAATTTCAACAGAACAGCACTTATTTAAAATCGAAAATATTTGTAACATAAATATTTTTGCAGTCACTTTTGATAATTTTAATGCATCCTTACTGAACAAAATCTTTCATTAATTTTTTTTTTAAAATACCCAAAATCTTTTTTGAAGTCTGTCAGTAATTCCATTCCAAAAATTTGCCGTCAGGGATATTTGTTTAGCTTGAAAAAGTTTCAAGGACAAAATGTTCCTGTTCCTGTTCCTGTTTTGGCTCCAGTTGTGATTATTAAAAGAAAGCACTCAGAAACAAAAATGTATAACAGCAATAATGCCTACTGCTCCCCAAGTTTGGAAAGCTAATTTGCTCAAAACAGCTATTATATGCACAATATTTCCCTCTTTAATGTTCCAAACTCTCCACCCTCAGTTCGATGCTTTGACAGTTTTAGTAGTTTTATTGTGCAGAAACTGCTGTAACTGCAGTCTAGAGTCTAATATTTCTCTTAGCCCTCAGTATGTGTCAGAAAATGCTCCGGTGAATGTGATGATGTATGTAGAAAGAGTTTTTGGGTGCCTGTTGATTGCAAGCAGAAGTGTCGTATGACTCATAATTGTGTCTAAATGTTTTGTGGCTGAAGCATTAATTGCACTCACCTGTTACCTTAAAATTTTAATTTCCCACATTAAAAATTGGCCTTGGGCTTCAGTAACACGTTTTGCTAATAATACTACATTTACACCCATGTAGCAAGGATCCTGCTTTTCTAGTCAAACTCTCGCTTGAGGCTGACAAACAGAGATGGATTTGTGATTTTACCCTGCAATATGAAGTTTACAGAGCTGCTCCTCGGGGTCTCGTAGAAGATCATAACAGTGCAAAACTCAACAATTATTTATTAAGCAACTGCTTAAACAAATAGAGAGAAGCTTTCTTGGGTGGTCTTTCTCTTTAAACAAACAGATGAGAGTTTTCTTGCAGTTCTTCGGGAGGTTATTGTTCAATAACATGTGCACATGAATAATTCACACCTCTGGTTTTACTGACCATCACTCAGAGTGTCATGAGACCCTCCATTCCAGCACGGGCCTGTTGTCTGCAATGCATTGTAAAATGCAAGATAAATGGGTATGGAAACCTGCAGAGAGTATGTCAGAAAGAACACAACAACTGTCTGTGGACCAGACACTTTTACCCTCAGTTTCCAGTGTGACGAATGAACCGAAAGTGAAGAGAATTTGATTCTCCGATTCTTCATTTGCTATTAATTGCGAGTAATTTTACCATCTATTATTATAGTAGCTACACTAGGTATACTATTATATTATTATTTTAAGTTAGTTTTTCATTATTTAATAATAATAATGCAACCTATTAATATTGTTATATGATAACGGTTTTTAATATTTAATACATGTAATATAATAAAGAAATATTAATATATTTCTTGTAATGTATATTTTCATTTGGCTTTTGATATTACATTTTGTTGTAAGCTGTTGTAATTTTTATTAGTTTTTAATACTTAGTCTTAATTTAAAATGTAAGTACTTCAGTTACTAAGTTTTGTGTAAAATTATGTTTTGCACTTACTATTTATATGTATTTTATTTCAGCTTTATTTCAGATACAGAATAAAATAGTCCAACAATTCTTAATTTAATAATATTTTTTTTGTATTGTATTTATAATAATATATTTATATCTTATATATTGGATTTGTCATGTGATAAACATGTTTCATTAACACTGGAATAATAATTTTGTTTTCAAAAACTGCTAATAAATTTCACAAATAGTTATGAAGAATCTTCAAGTAACACATTTGATTTAAAGGGTTAGTTCACCCAATAATCCACATGATGTCATTAATAACTCACCCTCATGTTGTTTCAAACCCGTAAGACCTCCGTTCATCTTTGGTGCTTTATCTCTTATGTACTCAAAACTAGGCTTTATGTTAATTACCAGTCCAGTTGCTGTAATTTTATGGATGATTTGATGATATCAAATGTCAGTATTTGCTCCTGCTGTGTTTTACAGCACAGTCACGACCTCTTCTCTGTAGAATAGAGTTCCCTGCTGTACATGTAGCTTGATGTGATCTTCATTAACTTTTTAATTGGCACGCCTGCTGTGTCTGGAGGTCAGTAGCACCCATGCGTCCCGGGACACATCTCTCCATCCTGTTCTAGTGGTCCAGGCCCCGCTGCTTTCCCACACAGCTCCTTTCTGGATTTCTTTAAATTCATCCCAAAACTGAGGTAATTAGTATAAGGCCTGTGTTTGGGTGAAGATATATTGTTGTAGAAGCTCCGGGGAGAGGTTAATTGTGTAATCAGAAACTTCATCATCTGACGCTCGACTGGGATGCATTGAACAGGGGCCGGTGTAATTGGATGCTTACGCATTTGTTTGAGAGAAGAGTGCTGGGATGTTTTATCAGCATTACTTTTGGTTGTAATTGAGCCCGGGAAAGGTTAATGAGTTTCTGCATTGAAGGGAAAACCAAAATAAGAAAGAAAAACAAGTGGAAGATTTGGAGAAAGAAAAAACTGCTAAGTGTTTATAAGGTTAAGTTTTGTTTGCTGTCTGAGCTTTTGCACACAGAGAGATAATTAAAATGAAGCATATGATATGAGGGTGTTCCATCGAGTCTCACGCTCCCCTCAGTGATAACTCAGCAGATGATAGAGAACATTTATAGAACAAATGAAGGAAACAGACCGTTGGATCAGACCAGGGCCGTGCACAGACCTTTTGAGGGGCATGTGCTGAAACTGAAAAAGGGCACACACCCCCCCCCCCTTTTTTTATATCAAGATTATTTAGTAAGCCTGCATAAAAGGAAGAAATGGTCACATCTTCATGACAAATTCAATAACACAAAATAATAGTCTCAAAAGCTTTAGATTTATTCACAATTAATAACAACCATAATAATAATATTAGATAATTAGATAATATAGATAAACAGGGTTTTAAGGGCTTCTTTAAACCTAATACAACAGCAACCTTCTGTGAGCCATGTACCTGGCAAAAATTTGATACTGTGGTGGACCAGGGATGTTGGTCTCTTGAAGGTCTCTTATTCACTACACTTTCCCTAAAATAAGCCAGCAATGAAAAAATAAATAAAAATAGTGTGAAAAGTACAGTTGCAATGAAAAGTATTTCTGAAGGATCACGTGACACTGAAGCGTACTGATGTAATGATGCTGAAAATTCAGCTTTGATCACAAAAATAAATTACATTTTAAAATATTCAAATAGAAAACAGTTATTTAAAATTGTAAAAATATTACACAATATTACTGATTTTGCTGTATTTTGGATCAAATAAATGAAGCCTTGGAATGAATCATGAATTACATTCTGTATGATAAAATATAAAGATTTCAGTGATCTTCTGTAATTTTTTTTTTTTTTAGTTACTAACTTACATTACTGTAGTAAAACCATGTTTTACAACATTTTATAAAGAGAGTATACAGAGAGTATACCATAACATGATTAGCCTAAATGTTAATAAATTAAGTGTATCAGCAATCATAAATCAAAGAAGAAATTTCTTAGAAATATGTTATCTAGGTGAAGAGGATCACTTGCGCTTTGTGTAAGTTCCAGTATGAAACAGCGGGGGGCGCACCTGTTATGATTTTCCGATGGTAAAAACAAATTATATGTTGTTGTATTACTTATCAATATGTCATTTTTGACCAGCGAATGTGTGCAAATGTGATTTTTTTTTCTGTCCGTCATTAAAACGGCGACGGTGCCTGCCGCTGCCGGCATCACATTACATTTTCATCTACAGGTTACAAACTAGTTTTTGTATAGACGGAGCGCTCGGTTTTTCCTGTGGTAAAATGCATTTGGCCAAAATCGCATTTTATAAAAGATGAAATGCAACTGTATGCACAGGCTATTTAAGTGTTGGCTATGTATTGGCTATGACTAGATGGCAAATGCTAGCCCTCTCTCTCAGGCGACACCCCACATGTCTGAGTCAGTGAGTCAGTCAGACATCAAATAAATAAAACATTAGCCTTTATAGACAGTGTTTAGTAGTACTAATTCAAACAACAAGATATTTATTTACCCTTCGCAAAACTGTTCAGCTCAGCTGTTGTCTACTGTGCGGCTGCTGTGGAACTTCAGTTGATTCAATGAATATAGAGGGGGCAGAGTTATCAGCTTACTGACAGCTTGAGGATCCAATAAGATTTACACAAGCTCGTTTTAAGAACTTTCATTTGGTAAAACAGACAGACAGACGTAAAGGGTGACCAATAGCATTGATTAAAAAAAAAAAATAAAAAAATAAAAACACCACCAAAAAAAGGGCACTTCGGAGTGTAAGGGCAAAAAGGGCATGTGCTCTGCACAGGTTGAGCCCTACCTGTGCACGTGCCTGGATCAGACCATTAGTAGTCTATCACAAATGTTTTGAATTCAACCTTTCGCCTTAAAGTAAAAGAGTCTGTTACAATGAAAGCATGCAAAACTACATATTTGCAAAACTGAGTTGGTTCTTTTTGCATAAGTAGTCGCTCTAACAAATGGATTCTGACATGGGTTACAAGGCACTACACACAAACAAATAAACAAATATTTCATACATTCATTCATTCCTTCATTCATTTGCAGTGCCTTTTGACCCATGAAATAATCCATCTTTGAAAGGAACTGCTTTATTTTATTTGTTTAAAATAAATGAAAATAAAAAAGCTCAGTTATATATATAACTTATACTGACCTGTATATGAAACACATGTATAAATAAATGAAATATGTGTTGTACTCAATACATTTATTTATTCTCAATTTAAGAATAAGAATAATAATTAAAAATAATAATAATAATAATAATAATAATATAATAATAATAATAATAATAATAATAATAATAATAATAATAATAATATATATATATATATATTAATAAATAAAAAACAAATTACATAAAAAGTACATTAATTTGGTCTGTGGACATCAGAGCAGTTTTACTTCAGTTCCATGGAGGAAAGAAAGTCATACAGGTTTGGAACGACGTGAGAGTGAGTAAATAATGACAGATTTTTTATTTTGGGCTGAACTAACATTTGAATGCCTCTCATCCATAGACGACACCTCTCCTCGCTCGCTCCAGTCTGCTGTCGTTTCTACTGCTGTTCTCCATCTGCTTTTCCTGTGAAGACCCATTAAAGCTGACTTCGGGACGTGCTGTGATTTGTTGAGGGTTGGTATATATTTTTTTTTTTGGGTGCTCAGTGTTTCGATTAACAAGCTGACTCTGGCAATAAAAGGAAATGTGAACATGAGACGAGAGAGATGCTGGTCACCACAGTCAAATACACAAACCTTCGTAAACTTCGTGGTGGTTTCCTGAAATTATGCTACTGCATGAAAAGAAACTAATACACAAGATTATAAAGCCAGAGCCTATGGATATTACTGATGATAAACTTCATGATCATTTATGTAGTGGCCTTCTTATTATAACTAGAGAGAGAGAGAGAGAGAGAGAGAGAGAGAGAGAGAGAGAGAGAGAGAGAGAGAGAGAACATTCTAAATGTCTTTCTATAATTTTTTTTTATTAATGTGCCCTATACATATTTTTTTTGTAAATAGTATTAATAATAATAAATCCTACTCACTCTCACTTTTGAAAAGTAGAGAAAGTTTCCAAAATAAAGTAAAAAAAAAAAAAACTATGGTATCGGCCAGCAAAAATAAAGCACAAAAATGCATAAAAACACAGATCAGTTGATTGTGATTGTGGCTTGCATCACCTCAAATAACTATGAATGACTACATGCTACTGACGAACAGCATGAATAAATCAGTTCAGGTTTAATCAAATACACACACTCTCACACACAATACAAACCAATCAACAGCTATGAGTCTGAGCAGCTTCATTATTTGCAAATGATTTGCAGCTCTGACTGACGGAAGCTTTGTGATCCGCGAGGAAGGGCTGGGGCAAATATTGGAAAGCTTCACTGTAATAAATAAGAGTATAAAACAGAATGCATTAAAAATGCCAGAGCTTCTGTAAGTAATTTCATTTCTCTGTGTGGATGTAATATCTTTACTTTTTTCAGCGCTGTTATGGAATATGAGATGGGATGGCACTAAAATGAAATTGAGGTAAATTTGGAAATATCAGATTTCATCCATCTGCGGCAGCGAGGCAGTGTCAGATATGAAGGTGGCTGTGATTGAGTGTAGGATCATGGCTGGAGATGTTTGTGTCAAACCCTGGGATGTTGTGCTGAGGAAACCCTGTCATTATTCCATCATCAATGGAGGAGTCATTTACGTTCCTCATCTCAAACGTACAATTAAGACAATTGTTAGCCACGCCCACATCCAGCCCTGTCATTATGACAAGAGTCACTGCCATTGTTCCAGCATCAATGGAGGAGCCGTTTATGTTTCCACCTCTACAATTAGGAAATTAGATACAATCGCATTCACTCAAGCACCATTCTCAAAGAAAACTGTGAGGTTTTAGGCACTTTTCTCCAAGAGCAAATGAACAACAAAAAGTTTAAAGCTGTCACTGGAGTGGTATCCTAAGGTACAAAAGCTAAGGTACTGTCCATTATTTATCTTTACCATATTAGAATCAACATTACATCTTCCAAACTCTTTAGATGGTGAAAATGAAGTTGCTTTTCTCGCTGTTCAAATGATTTGAAATCATTTGATCTTTAGAGTGTTTTTTATTAGTTATTTGGCTTTTATTTTTCTTTCTTCGCAGGATTCTTAGAAAGTTTACAAGATTTGCAACATTTTAATTTTCTTCGGTTACTTTTGATGAATTTAATGTATCCAGTAAACTTCTTTCTTTCTTTCTTTCTTTCTTTCTTTCTTTCTTTCTTCTAAATTGCATCTTAATGAAAATATTGCAAAAATATTGTTGTTTTTATTTACAAGCTTTTTTATTTATTCAGCTTTCTCACTGTGGCAAAGGACAATATAAAACAGGCCCTATACAATCCAGTTTAATGTACTGTGCACAATTTTTTTTTATTTTTACTTCAGAAAATTCAATATTCATGGTCTGTCTTGTCTGTCTTCTCGTTGCTTTCAGAACTTTTTGTTGAGGTTCACAGAGTTTCTCTCTCCCTAATTTGCCTGTTTGTCGCTGTCTTCGTATTGTATAAGTTACAGCACTTTTCTCAATTATTTCCGAGTTAATGCAGAGACAATCATGCATGTGAATGGAGACTGGCTCTGATGACACTTTAGTCATCTAACTGCCCTTTTCTATCCTTAAGATGCATCTTTGAGACCTTCAGTGTGCAAATGAGACTTCACAAAAGTGCCCTGCGATGAGTCAGACAATCTCCTTCAAGATGTGCTACTGTTGAAGGTGTTTTTGGGTTCTGCAACCTTTAACACAACTGCAATCATCTAATCACCCGCGCCTGAACTCTCACCGAATAACCACCATTACTGATCAGTAATGACCGAGAAAGTACAATTTCCTCATTTAGTCAGGACCTGACCCTGTCCATCCAAGCATCCTTCACTTCTCCTGCTCTTCAGCTCTCTCTCAACGTCTTTTTCGATGAGTCACAACCACAAGAAAGGGTCTGGCTCTTGCTCTCCCTCCCTGTCTTTTGTCTTTCTTCCTCCCATCTCATTTAGAAGCAGCTACGCTTCACTCCCCTCACTGAGTCCCACAGGCAATTTAGGGAAAGTAGGCCAAAATGAAATATGGCCTCAATAAAAATCCCACAACACTTCAGATGCACACTGGCAATAAAACCTACACAAGTGTATACATGGCAGGGCACTAAACAGCATGTTAGTTGGTTAAGTGTGTTATTAAGCGATAACCAGACAAGGTTTTTCACTCCCACAGGTCCTGGGTCAGCGATACGTAGCTTCTGCAGACATAAACACTGATGCATTGTGGGCAAAACTGACCTGAGATCAGCAGATCCTGCATGGTTCATTGTTCCTCCATATTGGCTGCTCAAACAGAGCCTATAGCTCAGAGCACTATACAGTAGCTCACTAAATCACAGCGATCTGAGAATTTTACCTTCATTCTTGTCGTTGGACCACAGGGGAGATGACACAACACATCCAGACTATAGCAGACAGAAACCACAATACAGCTGGGCTTGCACGGCTTTTTATTTGCATGTCAGCTTTCAAGAAACAACTGGAAAATATTAATCCAGTAGCTGTGTTTCAGAGCATGTTTACTGGTTTCTATTCTACACTCTTAAGAATTCTGGGTTGTTTCAAGCCATCTTTGGGTCAAATATATGTACTAATCCAAATATTTAATTTTTTAGGGGTTTTTTTGTTTGTTTGTTTATTAATGTAAAAATGTAACCCAACAACTGGGTTAGGCCATATTTGACTCAAAGTTGGCTTGAAACCACCCAGAGTGTACAACTTGCCAATTGGAAATAAATGTCTGTGGCAACTTCAAAATTGTATTATGTTGCTTCAAGCTTGTTTCAGGACACTTTCAGATTGAAATGTCCAGTGAGTAGAGCTAAAAGTGTGTTCAGTTTAAGCTAAAACAGAAGAATCTGGTCGGATGCTGCTTTGATGTATGTATCCAGACGGATCGGAAATGTAATCTCTGGCGAGTGACGCTAAAACGTTAATGCTCTATTCAGTTTGAACTGATAGGTCAACACATTCGCTAAAACCATCATGCCATTTCAGTTCCTTATACAAGTCAAGTTGTCATATTGTGATTTGTTATTCATGTTTCACTGGATTTGTACCTGAGTGCTCCACATTGCAATATCAGTACTGTACCAGGTATGCTACTGAGCAAGTTTACTATAGAGAAATAGAATGTGCTGCATGCACCGAAACTTATTAATTTACAAATCATGTGGTATGGTAAAGTTTGCAGTATGTTTTTAGGTCATAACACAGTTGTAACACATAACACAGACTCTCAGATACTTTATCTTAGTTTGTTTTCTTTAGCACCTGTTGTCCTTTGTTCAGTTTCCTGCCACTTAGTAGTTGTCATGGACTTTCATTTAATCTCCACAGGTGTTAATCATAATTCCTATTATTGGCTTTGCATTTAAGTTGTTGCTTTTTTAAGTTCCCATTTGTCTGGTCTTGCTTAAGTTAGAGGTTGTGTTGTGATTTGCCTGCCTGCTTGGATTATTAAAGACTTGATCATCATCATCTTTGTGTTCTTCTCTTAACCTTGTGTGACAATAGTAAATCGAATCTATCCTGTAAGAATAATTTCTGTAAAAAGGAATACATATGGGGGTGTTACTGATTCTAATGGTAATTTTAATTGGAAAAAGCAGCGTATTGTATGCATAGGTATGTTTTGCAAAAATGAATAAAAATATTTCCAATAAGCATAGGTTGCTGTTATAAGAATGCTATTAGCATGTTCAATTTGGTTATTAGCTGGTGAATCAGTGACCATGTTCCAAAACCTAGGGGGACCTTTAGTCTCCAGATTGTAGTGACTACAGACTGGCTACTATGTTTCAAAACAGTTATCAGCTAAAGTTGGATTTTCCAGCATGGTAGTAAATGTACTCTTTATGTTATTTAAATGCACAAAAAAAAGGAAGATTCAGATCTTTCCGGATTCAAAGAGCCAGGAGCTGCACTCATACGCTAGATAGAAAATAGCTGTCCAGGGATGTTGCCAAGATGGTTGGTGAGTGAACTGCGTGAACTTGCCTTAAAGCAACTATAACATAGTAAGTGTTGCATCAGAGATGGAGGATGAGAAAGCATGTGATGTTTCATTGATTCACCCATTACATACAAACCAGAAAACTCTGCTGAAACAACGGAGTGCAGTCAAAGCTCTCTGGTTTCCAAAGCACATTGCATAAGGTAGTTCAATCAATACTGCTCAGACCCAGAGCAGCGATACAGTCCAGTGATTGTGTGTGTGTGTGTGTGTGTGCATGCCTGCGTAACAGAAAAAACACTGTTAGATCTTACAGTTTCATTTCGATTGACTTTTAAATGGGATTTCACAGACCTTCTGCACACTTTAGCCAATTTTACTAGCTGTCTTTCTGAGAAGTAAAAGTGCAAAAAGGTCATAAGTCATGCTTGAGACTGGCAAATATATAACGCTTATTCTTCTTTAAAAAGATGTTTGGACAGTATTTCCAGCTAAAATGAAGCTCTAAGATGCACCATAATGTAAGAACGGCTTAAGAGGATGTCTTTTTGAGCTGAAAAGGTGTTAGTGAAGGCACAACAAAGCCACACAGCAATGCTTAAGTTCATTTTCATAACTCAAGACTTTCTGAGGATTGTGTTAAAGGAAAATAGGGCTGTGACCCACTTTTAGGATTAATACAAGCGTGTTCTCTTCACCATTGTGGTATGCTATTCACATGAGAATCTTATTTTGTGCGTGCTGAAGAAAGGTGGAGCATGTCACACGAGTCGTTCTTGAAATTGCATCTTCAGCAATTCTTCTGCTATTTTAAATTAAAAGCAAGATGGAATTTTTAAATAAAAAAATTACATGAAAAACTTACCAATTAGTAGCACATCTGACTAATTGCTGCCCTGAGCATTTGCCCTTTGGCTCACAGCTTGTCAAAGATTACAGGCCTCAATGTGTGAATGCACTCCTCCGCAGTTCCCTGTTAACCACTTTAATGACAGTGTTCAGGATGATTTAGCATGTTACAGATGATTTTTCACCTTTAGTGACTGATCTCACATGTGCTAAATATTTATAAAAAGCACAAAAATAAAAAATAAAACGTCTCGGGCACTCTTCAATTCTTCTTGCCCCTAGATATGCTCCTATCTAAGTTTATATCTTTAAAAGATAGTTTAATGCATTATGCTCTCATCTCTGCAGGCCCGTCCTCATTTGTACACAAAAGTATAAATTATATGCTACAAGCCCAAACAAGACAACACACAGTCCCTTTTTCCAAAGACTGTCAAAAAAATCTATGTTATGCTTTTAAAAACCTCCAGAATTGAAAAGTTAATGGAGGAAGAAGCTTTTGATTGATGGTGTGATTACGACATCTACTAGCAAGGGTTAACCAAGTCATGTTAACCAGTTGAAACTGGATTACTTAGAAAAATCACAGTATGAACTTTTGACACCATCACAAAATTGTATACTGTGCATCAGGCTTAAACCATATATCTAGTTATTTCAAGTTCTCTTGTCCTCTGAGGTGTTGATTTGCTGCTCTTCTCTTCTGCGGTGGATCCGTGGAGACGTGCCCTGTTGACCTTCACAGGTCTTAAGCAGAGAAGAAATTATTCTCACAATGCTGAGTTGACGTTTTATTAGTATTTCAGGGGGCCAGAAGCCCCTGTGAGAATCAACAGTACTGCGCTCTGGGTATTAACCTAGTTTTTTTGAGGATGTGGCCGACTGCAGATTGACACTTTCTATAGGGCTCCTCTTCTGTACCTGCACTTGCACAATGTAGGCTGTCTGTATTTCTTTTATCTCTCACACACACATTGCCTGAACACGTGCTCTGATAGCTGAGAACCAAAAAGTGTAAAGAACATCATTTGTAGCTCTTATAAACAAGATGAAAAAGATAACATGAGATGTCTTGGGACAAAAAGTCTCTAAAATTAGACAGACTGAAATACTCCCTCGAGTCCCAGCCCCGGTTTGACACGATTAGAAGATGAGGGTGCGCCTAAATGGAGGCTTTAATCAAACGACATTCAGTTCTCTTTTACACAGCTTGATCCCAGTATGACTGAGAACAGCAGTCTTCAGAAACCCTCATCAGCACATTATAAACATACACACGTACACTCACACACAAATGTGTGGGGTTACAGCGGTGTTGAATGTGAAATGAAGCATGTTACAAAAACAGCCCAATTTTGTCAAATTTAGAACACACACAATATGCTTCATTTTGACAGATTTGGCAACAAATCAACAAAACAAAAATAACCTATTATAATGAATTAAGCAACAGAATCTTCCCTTTATTATTATTATTATTATAGACAGTATATAGACAGACAAATTCAGTAAATACATTAAAATAATAATTTTTATATTTATGTAATTTTATATAATGTTTACAAATTTTTTACCTCATTTATGTAAATTATTTTATTTATTTTAGGTACAAAAAAAAAAAAAAGGAAAACTTTTTTCCCATTTCAAATCCTGTATTCTACATACCGTATGCACCTTTACATTTGCATATAAAGGAGAATGAATGAATGAATGAATGAATGAATGAATAAAGTTGTGGTGAGACATACAAAATAGTTATTTGTAATACTTATACTACCCAGAAACTTGTTCAAATCTTTAACCCTATATAACTATTAAAATAATATTTCACCCAAAAATGTAAATGTTCTGAAATCTTTTATTAAAAATGTTTTAATTATGGATTTATGTCTTACAAACATGCAGTACACAATGTTGATTGATGGATGGAAGTGGAGTTAATTGCTTGTGGATTATTGTGATGTTTTTATCGGCTGTTTGGACTCTCATTCTGATTGCTGAGTAAGTGATGTAATGCTACATTTATGTAAATCTGTTCTGATGAAGAAACAAACTCATCTACGTTTTGGATTGCCCAAGGGTTAGTAAAGCAAATTATTTAATTTTGGCTGAATTTTTCCTTTAAATTTTGGCACATAACTAGAGTGATAAGAAGTGTGCTATTGCATTTTTTTCAGCATTCATATGTACAGTTTTCACCTGGAACAATAAAATGGTTTAAAAAATTTCAGAGACTGACACTAAAGAAAGGAACTGTCATATCTAGTGACCAAAATAATTACATAAATAATTACATATTTCTGGATAAGCAACCAACCACCCAAAACATCCTAGCAGATGCATAGCAACACCCTTGCTTATCTTCACAAAGTATGCACTGCACTAATCCAAATCTGTTTCATCATTCCACCAAAAACATACTTCAGTGATCAGGTGACCATGCATTCCAACGGCTGCTGTTCTCATCAAGGTGCATGATGTGAATTGATGATTTATTTTTATTTTTTTATAAAACTGCTAACAGCAGTAGTTTTTCTAATTGTCATCAGTAAGACTTGGAACAAAAAAAGCAATTGTCAGATAAAGAGATCACAAATAAACTTGTCATTCAAACCTATTCTATTTAATCACGATAGTTCTGCAGATGAGATAAACAAACAGCCTAAAACAACAGAAACTACAGGAAGTCTGTACACGGCTTCATCTTATTAGATTTGTTAAAGACATTAAGAGTGATGAGCTATGCACACGTTTTTATTTCAGCTTTGGGGAACCCTAACTTAAGTCAATCATTGTCATTAAGAATATTAAAAAAATACATCAGCATGAAATTGGCGCATATAGTGCATGTTCCACTCATTTCACAAATCATATAAGAACGAACTTCTAAATTCCCGCTTGGGGACTGAACAGATCGAATAAACGGGAAATGAACGTAATGCAGTGGGAAGAAGCTGCTATTAAAGAAGACTACCAAAATTACTTCCAGTTTGTTCTTTGTAGTGTGTGTGTCTCAGTCATTTATGCATGAAAATGAACTGCCAGGTAGAAATAAACCCACAACATCACATCATAGTGTTTCGTATTTGCCTCTGGTATAAATGTTCTGGGAAATAAGAACGTTATCTGATCTCTGCACTATAGCTAACATACAGGAAGCACAAAAAGCAAACTTAACTACTTTTGGTTAAATGGAGAACGGAGGAAGAGAATCTTATGAGTAAAATGACCCCTGAATTTCAATAACAAAAACTTTTATGTAAAACTTTTGCCATATAATCAGAAAACATGCTGACACTTCAATAGTAAAGCGAGAAATACTGAATGCAACAAGCATTTCACTAAAGGGACGCAAGCTGATGATGATTCAGAGAGTGATAAATCCACATGAGAGGTCAAACTGGTGGAAATGAGAGGATTCATTTTAGAATTAAACACTCAACCACTCGGGCATGATCAGGTTAACTCACGACCCAACTGAACTGAACTTGAAATGATGATCTGTCAATGAGCCACTTTTTAGTGACCTCTCATGTCAGTTAAATTAAATTTACACTTCGGCATCAGTGACCCATATCACACCTGCAGTAACTAATGGTCTTAAAAAAAAGATTATATTAATGAAAATCCTGAAAAAGGATAAAAACAACTAGTAGAATAAAGCATACACTTTATAAAAATGCATACACTTGGTGAGATTTTAATGGTTGGATTATAAACATTTAAATATTATAATATTGCTTCTTGTTGATTGTTTAATAAATTTGGGTCCAAAAATGCATTATATAGAAGTCTTTGCCTCATTTGAGAGGTTCACCACATGTCACTGAATATTATATCAAACAATAATATCACATTAAAAATGTCTACTCAAATTCATCCAGACCAAAAGGCATACATAACACACACAGTCAAATCATGTAAATGATTTAGATGAAGATTAACCCTGAAGTACTAAATCAGTTTTTCCCCCAAAATGACAGGAAAAACTAAGCCACTTACTCTGGGCTTCTATGATCAACAGCAGTTAGCCACTAGCCAGTGACTCAGATTCGTGTCCCAAACATGAAACGAATTCTGCTTAAATCATAGATGTTTAACTAATATACTGTACTGCAGCTCGGGGCACATGCAAACAAACAAAACATGAAACAGGAACTAAGCAAGCAACACCCTATTAGTGACCTATTTATGTGATTGATTTGACTTAGCCTATCTTCATCAATATCCCCAGTTTAAAATGACCAAAGTGCCCGCTTTGATTGGTTTTGATTTATGCAATGTTTCATGCGCTTTTATTCTCCATTTGCGAATCGCTTCGGATACAAACCTCTGAACCATTTAAATGCATGCAAATAAAAGCTTGTCCCATCTCTCATCCTGACATCTCTAAACCTCGCGAGGTTTGAAGCTGGACGCGTCGAGCTCACTGCGCGGAATTGGGCACAACAACGGTAATGTACCGCGAAAGCCCAAAACACATCTCCTGTTAGAAGAGACAGGGTTTCACAATCTGGTAGGGTAAGAACTGTACCTTTATGCCTGAAAAGCGTCTCCTTTTCCAAGCTCGTGGACGCATTTCGGCCGACGTGTCATTTGTTTCTGCATCTTAAATGGCCGATTTGTGGGGAAGTTTGTTTACACGCTGTTCGGATAATTATTTTTTGGACCGTGTTTCAGGCTTGCTGGATACTTTGCTTTGGTTCGGTTTTCGTAGAGTTGGTCCAAAGTTGCGCATGGCGTTTTTACGCGACACCGCGCGCATGGATGTAGCGTTTGTTTCACTGACGTGCGTCTCTTGATTCTCTATCATTATTTTCTTAATAGGCAGCCCTGTAATTATTTGACTATTTTAAGACCTTTATCTGATTCTACTGGCCTTATCAAAATGTTCCCACACCAGGCCCGGCTCCAGAATGAAATCATTATATCTATTTAATTGCATATTTAAATGTGTGTCAAAACTTTATTGGCATAATTGTCAGATAAATGAGCCTGCTGTGATTTCATGTACAAATGAAGCTACGTGAATGATTAATTCCTCAACAAAAAACTATAGTATTTATAATTATGGTCTATTAATTAGCCAAAATAAAATTAACTATATGTTGAATTTCAAATGCCTTCCATTAAAAATTCCAGTCAGCATAATCAAAGCTTGATTTTCATGTTGAGCATTTACAGTAGGCTACTATTTGACATTGAAAAGGACCGCATATATATATATATATATATATATATATATATATATATATATATATATATATATATATATATATATATATAATATAACCAGTGATAATGGTCTAATAATAATAATAATAATAATAATAATAATATACAAATATTACAGAGAAAAGACGACCAGTTAAGGGAGTTACAAGACTGTAGGATGGATAAAATTGTTTTCTTGTTGGTCTATTTTATATTATGCACTTTGTAACATTTATTCAGGCCACTACATAATATGACGTTCCCACGGATTAATATCTTGTGGCCATGACATAATATCATGTTCTCACCAGTTATTATATCATGGCAATGACAAAACTAAGTGAACCGACCATGTCTTCTCATGGGCACCGTACTTTCACGCTTTTGAAATCATGAATAAATAAATATACTTAGATAAATCAAGCGCGTCCCACTTTGCAAAAGTCACATTACTGATTTGATTTTACTGATTTGCACAGGAAATAGGGCTTTTATGGAGAAATGAAAGTGCAAAGCTGCAGAATGGGGAGCAATAATCATTTTATCTCAATGATTGTATTTTCCTAATTGTTGGAGACCAACATCAAAATTTAAACCATTTTTCAATTAATTGCACAGCCCTAGTAACTAGTTTAAATTAAGCTAGTCTAAAGTTTACTTTCCTCACAGCCTTTATTGTTTTTCATCCCTGGTAATCAGAGGAGATCAGTAAGGTGCAACTGCAGCACAGTGTGGCTTCAGTCAAGATTTGGCTGTGTGACATCTGCCACCGTCGTCCATGTGGATTTGCGAATTACATTTGTATTTCTCTCATGTCCCTCAAGAGCTCTGATTACATGGTCCAGCTCCTCATTACCAGCTCCTCGTTGTAAATCATTGAGTCTGGAGGACGCCCTGCAAACGAAACCAGAGATTAGGTCAGATCACATGCTGTGGCCGAGGTTCTCTCGTATCATAGCTTAATTGCCGGCCTGCCCACACTTCCTGCTCTGAATTGATAATTGTATGCTAATGGAGTGTCTGTCGTGCCCAGGTTTTGGCCTTTTTAGACCTGTGAGGCATTACAGTAGCACTTTCTGATGCGGTAGTAAGGGCAGTGTGTCAGAAGACCTGAACGTGCCATTCTTGATGTATGTGTGTGTGTGTGTGTGTGTGTGTGGATGGATGGATGGATGGATGGTAAACTTATGTATAAAATTCCACTTTGGCAAAAACCACATTTAGTTTCCATTGACACTGAAACACATTATCAATGGCATCTAAAACACACAAGCGTTTTAGAAATGAACAACATTAGTGATGTGCATATGTTAACAGTGTGAATCCTTTTAGGTTCACAGAACCTCAAATTATTGAATTAATATTTGATTGCATTTAGCCTGATATGTTTTAAATTAAATATCTTCAGCGCTGTTATGTTAACGGTTTCATAATTTCATCATTATTAATCTTTTCTTATTCTTTTCATTTTATTCAACAGTTATTTTAGTATTATTTCAATACTGTTTAATTATTTATGAATATATTTTTTTATTTTGAGGAATTTAATGTGCTTTTTTTAATTTTTTTTTTAGCTTTATTTAATTTTTGTTTAATCATTTTAGTGCTTCAAGTTCAACTTATTTCAGTTAGTTTCCAAGACAACGTTTGTCAAATCTAATATATTTAATTTCAGCTTTAAAAACAATTTAATAGTTTGTTGGAGTTAACAATAACATGTTTTAAGCAGCATGATGTGATGCAATGTGGACAATTTTAATATTGAAAGTTATTTTTTGGTGTTGAATTTGTTACAGAGTGCTTTGATAAATATTATTTTTTAAGAATAAAAGAATATGGTTATACACTCAAATTTACAGAGGCTTTAGCATGCTGACAGTCCAACAGTAGTGTTAACATGTTAAATTCTCTCTCTGAGAAACAAGCTCTGCATTCATCTCTTTAAAATAACTGATACATAATGAAAACTGTAGTATGTCCACCCCCCCACATTAACTCCACATTAAGGGTGGAGAGAGGCATGGCATACATGAACAAATACCTTTTCAGAGCTCTTACTCTTTAAACTACACAGCTCATGTTATCTCTCTATGTTTATTTTCGTTTGATGCTGAGCAAGCTATTATCTAAAAAACTAAACATCTTGCATTGCAGTTATGTTCCACAGTCTTTAAAGGGCAACAGATGTTTTCTGTTATTTTTAGACATTTCTCAATTATCAAATATTTTTTTCCAGTCCTCCTTCAGCTACACTAACATTTTGGACTGAGATCTATACAGATGATGAAATCTATGAAGAGCGTCTCAGATGGTAGAGAGTCTCAGATTGTGCATATATACATCTGGCAGCATTTGAGTCATACATGTGGCACGTTGGATGTTTTATGGCCGTGTTTGTGGACTGAAGCAGCAGTGTCCGACAGCACACTGTCTAATGGGCCCATTGTAAGCGCTGGCACAGGGAGCAGTGTGTGTCCAGAGGAGTGCGGAGTATCGATCCGGTCAAATCAGTGGGTATGTAGCTGCCATTGGAAGTTTTCTGTAAACGAGAAGTTCCTGGAAGGTTTGTGTGAAGCGTTTTAGTTGCTAGTATTGATAAAATAAATTGACAGTCAAATAATGTCTGTTTCGACATCTTTAACATCACACATCATGCTCTCTGGCTCTGCACTATTATCATATACACAGCCATGAGTGAGAAGCTGCAGTCCATCATTACTGTTCTCTTGCTGTAGCTGCTGGAGGTACTATGTCAACGCAAAGATGGATTAAAAGTGTCGTGTGTTGGGATGCATCAACAAACATAGGAGTCTCCATAGACCGCTGAGGAGACGGTGGTTAACTTTCATTTTTGAAGAAAATGGAAAAGTCTTATATAACATTTTACACCGGACTGCCTCACAAACTAGGGTCCGTTCAGCACTGAAGTTATGCAAAGATTGCTTCTGATAGAGGGGTCAGTAACAACGCATTGTGTGCAAACGTCCAGACTGCAGACAATCATGCATCATATTTTGTCTCTGCCTGTTTTCACTAATGCTGTCTTCACATACTACCAGAATGATCATGAAAGGGAACGTGGTAGTTAAAAATTGCGTTTGGAAACAATGTGTGAGGTCAGTAACACAGTCACATTTACGTATTCTGAGAAGGGAGCAGGGTTGCCAGGTTTTCATAAAAAACCCTCCTGTGGACATGAAAACCAACCTGCGACAACAGTGTTAAAGTAGCCCAATTCTGCGAGGGGACATGCACATGAACAGAGCGTTTGGGTCATACCCTAAAAGTGGCAATTTCAAGAAACATATTTTTTAACCTAAATATATTAGAATTTTGATCTTTTCTTGGAATATAAATAAATAGACTTTTCATCAGTTCAATGCATTGCTGTATAAAAGTGCAAATATCTTAAAACAAATCTTACTGACACATTTTTTTTTTGCATTAGTCAACATTAAATAAACTGCCAGTTATATTGCAAATTAATAGCTTTAAAATAATTTTATCTAAAATGGAAACTTTGTGTGCTCACCAAAATGATGTGCTTTCAGATATTATCTTTAATTTGCTGGCCTACTTTCTTTCAAATAATTTTCTAACTTCACAAATTTACACCTTTTGCTCTTTGTACTCTTTATGTTTGTCATTCTATCTCTCACTTCATTGACCCTGAAATCTCTGTATTTGTTTCTTCAAAAATTTTGGGGCACATGGAAATATTTGGTTAAAATCAGCTCAGTTGTTCTGATCGACCGTCTTTCCTATCACCAGGTCCATTTTCTTCTCTCATGGATTTAGTCTGTGCTGTTAGGCCATTGAATCATCTTTTTGAACATCTGAACTGGCTTTAGAAGCCACCTATTTTTTTTTTTCCTCAGCAATTGGTTTATCATTCATATACATAGCAATATTTATCTTGTAGTTAATAAGTAAACCACCATAGGTATTATATTTACATATCTGTATGTTTTCCTTAAAAGGTTACAAATCAAAAGAGGAAAACAGTGCAGCAGCATTCCTCCAATAATTCCCATCATGCTCTTCTTACTCACCCAGGAAGTTTGTGCCAGTTTGTGTGCTCCTCATTCTGATCTCGATGAATAACAGGAGATGGTGAGATTGGAGTGAGTCAAAATGTAGAAATGTGCTAGATCTTATTTCAGAGTGCCCAGCACAGATCCGAGGGCTTGTCTGGCAGACCTTTCGAGAGTGCTGGCATGGGGGCGTTTGTGATGAGGGACTTTGGGAGAGTCACAAACAGACGCCGGTATGACGCCATGAACTATTATTACTAAAGGCAGACGTCACAACTGCAGTGTTCGTTGCTGGGAAATATTATAGGGGTTTCCTTTATTAAAAGCGTTTGGTAAAACCCTTTGTCTGTTGAAGAAGTGTTCATGTGGGCGGATATTTAGAGTCTTCCGCAGCCCTTGCTGAACTGATATTGATTTTGGAGGAAAACATGTAGACTGATGGATTCCTGCCCAGTATGATGTTGTTTTTAAACCATCATTATCATATTAAGTAATAAACAGAGGTGGGCAAAGTACACAAGTCCATTACTTATGTAAAACTGACTCTCAAAGCTGCTACATAGTAATGACTATCTGCTTTGAGTGCCTTGATAGACATTTAGTGGAGTGAAAATATGATATTTTTCCACCTCTGGTTGTAAAGCTAAATTGCTGCTTTAGTTTACAAATGTTGTAGGTATACATGTATACTTTCTTAAGATACATTTCTAGTCTGGTGCACTTTATGATCTTTTCTGCTATGGAATGCACATTTATCATTATCCAATCAGACACACACACACACACACACACACACACACACACACACACATATATATATATATATATATATATATAATGGCCTTGCATTATTTATTATTGTCCTGTTTCACTTGAAAATCACATTATTGAAGTTAAGTGGGATTTGAATGTCATTTCATTTTGACTTTAAGCCAAATTTTCGGATTGGCCTTTACAAAGGTATGGTGCTTGTCCTCAGAACTGCAACGAAAGTCCCAAATGCCATACTCTTGTGTCTCATTGAGATCCGCTTCAGAGGTTTTTGACAACTCAACCCAAATGTCTGATTTCTCTTAGACAAAGGTTCAAAAAATGTGTGTCAAAGATAAGACAAAGACATGAGTGAAGAGGGAAACAAACTTGTCTGAAGGCTTGGTCTAAAGGGACAAAATAAAAAAGGCGAGAGTCTTATCTTCTCAGTTCAACCTGCAGACACAAGAGATTTGCTGTTGTCTTTCTGCATTGTCGGCCGGATAAAGTGCTGTGAATCTTCAGGGATCTCCTGACATTAAACATGCCATTTACATGAACCTGGCGCTAGTGTTGTGATGCTGCTGTCGGATGAATAAAACCGTCATTAGTTCACTCACTGATATATCTCTCACAAGCTATCTTTGTTGTCTTTCTTTAGTCCTTTTCTGCTGAGACATTAAAAAGGTGTGTGTATATATATATATATATATATATATATATATATATATATATATATATATATATAAGCAGTAAATTCATTATCTTCTAAATGTTGATTGAAAAGGTGCCATTTCTTGCCAAGGTCTCTAATGAATTCTTTGTTGCATATGATTTTTGTTTGATTTGTTTCATCAGTCAGGCATTAAATTGCACAACGTACATGGATTCAGACTAAATTGAGACGTAGTCCTTTGTCCTTTTGTTCAGTCAGGCTCCTCATTAATGACAAAGCTCGTACGGCAAAACCCTGTCGTTTACTTTGATTTATAAATTAGGGTAATCTAATATGTACAATTAACATGTAAGACTTTTATCAATGAATTGCTGACTTAATCTGCCAGTGAAATCTAATAATTAGTCCCTATTATTGTGAATATTTACACTTGTTTTAAAGTATCAGGTTTGTAAGATTTATTTTAATGTTTAGGAATAAGTATTTTAAGCTCACCAAGGCTGCATTAAATTGATAAAAAATAAAAATAAAAACAGTAATACTGTATATGTAATACTGGATAAAATTCAAGGCATTGATGTTTGCCTACAAAACTACCACTGGCTCTGCACCCATTTACCTAAATGCATTACTTCAGACTTATGTGCCTTCTAGAAGCTTGTGTTCTGCAAGTGAACATCGCTTGATTGTTCATCCCAAAGAAGCACAAAGTCACGTTTATGGACTTTTAAATTAAATGTTCCCTGGTGGAATGACCTCCCCAACTCAATCCGAGCAGATGAGTCCTTAGCCATCTTCATCTGACTAGCTTTCTAATCTTTTTGTATTCTGCTTTCTTTTCATTTATTATATAAAAGCCCTTGCTATGTGTACTGTGTTAAGCTAACTGAGACTTGTTCTAGCCCTGGTATATCACTGCTCTTTTGTTGATTTTTATTGCACTGTCCTCATTTGTAAGTCACTCCGAATAAAAGCGTCTGCTAAATGAATAAATGTAAATGTAAATATATGTTGTAGACTTTACTGTCATGTTTGATCAGTTCTCTTTTAGTTTTCTAATCTTGCTGAATGTAAGTAATTGTTGAGCGTGTTGGACTTGATAGTACCATCCATTAGAATAATCGCACCTTTGTTGACATCTTGAGTAGAGAGTGGTAATCACTTCATTAGCCGCGTTTCCACTGTCGGGCAAAAGCGGACGTGCTAGTCTGTACCAGTTTTTGCAAAAAACTATGCACGCTAGCCATGAACATTGCCATATTAAACATGGTAAATGCGACCACTTCTTTATCCCAATCATGTATTTATTTAGTAACATATTTTATCTGTCATAAGTCTTGCCTCAAGAGTTTAGCTCCGTGTAGCCTGTCATAAAAATATAATAATGGGTTTTGTTCGGGAGCTTTTCTTAAAAGAATAGAAATGACAATTCTTTCTATATGTGATGTAGGCTATATACTGTATGCTAATGTGACTTCAAATAAACAGAAACAGACTCGACTGAATAAGCAGGCTATGTTCATAACACTTTATTTCTGTAACTAATTTTCAATCCTGATATATTAATTCATTATGATCAATGTATCACGTATTATAGTAAAACATTGATGCTTTTAGATTTAAATATTTAACAAAGCATGCAAACAAATGACCGCTTTTATGATGTTCATTTTGTGATTGCGCTAGTTCCAGTGACTTATTTCTTATTAGTTTTCTGATAACTTCTCTTTGTAAGTGTAATGATGGGGTTTCGTGATGTTGTTTCTGAGAAGCGTGTTAAGGGCAGATTGTAGTGAAGCACAGCACAGAAGGTGCTACTGGTCCGGGACTGCTAGCCTTGCCCAGCCTGTTTAAAGCACTTGCTTGCACTGGCCCGGCAGTGGAAAAGCGGCTATTGGGGTCATCAGCTGGGCACTCTCCTTCCTTGGTGTTTTGTTAACACCTCCAAGTAACCTGGTTGTTGCAATGGCTACAAAACCCCCGCACCAAACCTCTACGGGGGACAGCTGGGTTCGCTAGCCCTGTTGTACTGCTTCAGCTAATAGGTCTGAATACTTCAGGCTTTTATGGTCATGCTTCACCAATTGCAGCCTCCCATGAAACAGTTCCACTATGAACAAGGACTTTTGTGAGGTAGACCACAGAATTAGATCTGTCAAAAAACAAAACAAAACAAAACTCACTGACTCTTCACTTAAAGGGATAGTTCACAAAAAAATAAAAATAACAATGATGTTCACCCCCAGGCCATCAAAGATGTAGGTGACTTTGTTCAGTAGAACACAAAGAGAAAATTGGGGTTGAACTATCCCTTTAAATGAAGTGTAAATGTGCAATACCTCAAATCCTTCAGGTTTCTGAAGAGAGTGCTGTTACTTTTGTAAGCCATCAGACTTTGCTTGCACCTGACATACAATAAACAGATGATGAAGAAGAAAAAACATAGGCTAGATCCATAAATCTATGGACCAGAATACCTTGTAGACTTAGAAGTGGGCTTGTTTTGATTTACAACCCTGAACACTTTACACTATCAGAAAAGAAAGTACAAAAGATGTAACTGCAGCAGTAACATCTCTAAAAGTTACACCTTTGTACCTTATTTACCACTAAAGGGTAAATATGAGTGCCTAAAGTGTGCACATTAGTACATAAATGTTACATATTGGTAAAGGTACTACTTGAGAGAGCTTTTATACTGTTATCTGAGAGTGTAGCTTCAGGAATAATCAGAAAAATACTACTTTTCTGTATGATGTTCACCAGTCTATGACAATTAACTTTTACAATTACGTTTTGCATTCTACTTTCCATTTTCAGACGCTCATTATTGTTTGCGTTCTACAAGATGTGAGGAAAGTTGTGATTTTTAGTATTTCTATTTGAGATTAGGAGAATCTCCTTTCATCACAACTTCAAAGACAAGGCAGAAGTAAAAATTCTCACCATGGTAAAGAGATTTTGAGGGAGCAAACACTTACAAGTTAA